>NW_023190207.1:0-7437 GCF_002007445.2 Ailuropoda melanoleuca | reverse complement strand
GAGCCTAATCCATCAGAATTTCAGAGGAAGGGCCAGGGAACATGTGTTTTGTTTATGCCCTCCTAAGGGATTCTGATGAACAGTTCAGGTTAAGATTGACTGCTCTGAATTTTTGAAATTGAAACCAGAACAACACTGGACAATATCTCACTTCAAAGAAGATGCAAACAAGTTCATTAGTTTCCATATGCCATGTCTTCTTAATCTGATTCTTGGGTAACTTTGAAGTATTTCTTTTTTATTCAAATATTAAAATCTAGGCTATTTTCTAGATGCCAGATTGTTCATATCAACCCCCCAAAAAAGTTATTGGTAATTCATATTCTAATATGAAAAACTTATTAAAGTTGATACTGGAAGAGACTGTCCTGTTTGGGTATATATGACAGCTTTGACCCAATATGGATTCCAGAGTAAAACTGGAAGTAATGCTCTGAGACTTTCTCTGGCCCCAAAGGGAAGGTGGTAGATCAATGCCAGCCCTCCTTTAGCACTTGCTGTCTTAGAAGGGTCAAGCACAGTTCCAATGTTCAGTCATCTTTCCTAGATTTCCTTTTCCCTGTAATTCTGATCCTTGTACCAAATTGACCGAGAAGCTAAATTTAGTACCTCAGGCCACATCTTTCAATACTTTACTATCAAATGTGTCCTTTCAATTCCCCTTACTTATTTAAATCAAAGAATACACACACAGGTCTCCTATTGCAGTTAAAAGTCTGCCCAGAAAAATTCACCTGTTTTCTTTTTTTTGCATGTCAGTATGAGTTGTGCTATTTAATCCTATATATTTCACAAGCAAAAGTATATACTTAGACTAACATATTAGATCCATCGGGTAGAACAGTCAGAAAGGAGTGACAGAGATTGGTTACCTGAAGTATTAGAATCAATTCACAAAAGAAATAAGGTAACAAGAATGAGTTTTATCATGATTTAAAGTATTGCTTCTTCCCTAAATAACAAGATTTGTTTCTCAAATAGGACAACACNATTGCTTCTTCCCTAAATAACAAGATTTGTTTCTCAAATAGGACAACACATGACTGATAGGTACGAAATTCATAGTTCTAAATTGGTACTATTTCCACTGAGCAATTTTGGTGTAAAAAACAGCGGCTGTGATGGAAGATAAAACAACAGAAGAAAACCAAAACAAAACATTTGTATGGCTTTTATTTAACAAAAGTGCTTCAACTTACAAACACATGCCTACTGGTCTGAAATGGTCAATTCAGCTAATGGAAAAAGTACCTTATTTCCTTTCTTCCTTTTTTAGATCTATGGATTTATTAAAAGTATTATCATTGGCTTTGTCAGGATAAATTCATTTTACCAAATGGCTTTATCTGTTCCGTTCATTCATGACTATGAGGTTAGGTAGGGATAAAGATAGACATATTATTCACATATTTTTAAAACCCTGAAATTTGAAGTTTAAGAAAAATGAGCCAATATGTTCCCTGGCTTATCGGAGAAGTAGTTATTTAATTCTTTTTTGTGGAGTGCTTGACATTCTACCTGAGCATGGTAAGTTCATAAATGTTCATCCTGTTAGGAGGGAAAAGCGTCAAGTTTATACTGTCAAGGTTAGGGGAAGTGACTTCCTTTTACTTACTTTAGGTCATAAGCTTCTTAAACAAGCTTTTAATTTGAGTTTCTTTAAAAGATTATCTGAGCTACTGGGAATTCTTTCTAAAAGACTGACTTATGTACTCAATTAGTGAGGAAGAGTTCCATCATTTTTCTGGCTTATAGTTCAATGAGGCTTGCTTTCTCCTGGCTTTGTTTTCCTAAATGCCTAACCAGGTTAAAATAACATTTAAAAGCACATCTGTTAATGACATTCACTATTGCCATTTACATTTAAATAGTGCTAGACAATTATGACATGATTTAGTTATTTCTTTTGAATATTAACATTTCACAAGGCTTGAATGCTTGTCCCATCCAAAGCTTCAAATTTAGTTTAAAATTTTTGTAATGCAAATGCAGTTACAGGTTTAAAATCCCACTATCATAAACATAACTATTGGTTCCATTTTAAATGCCAAAGAGTTGGAGCTTTAACAGGCTCTTTCAAGTAATTTCATTCTAATATGAACAAAAAAAATTAAGAAGACAGAGATGTGCTTCTAAATAGATTTTATATTTTTTATCAGGGGACCTCTTCTTTCCCCCTGCTTCTTTCCTCATAAGTATGTAAGAATCAGCTTCACTGAGGCAGGTGAAAGAATGAAGCTTCCCTATGAGCACCTCAGGATGACCAGAAACACCGTTTCTCTTTACCATGTCTGGGGCAACCTGGATATCTAATTAAACAAAGAGCCAAACAGGCCTTTATTAGCTGTGCATTTTTATGATATAAACAGGAAGAGGGTTTGTTGTCTTAAGCATATTTAAACAGATATAACTGCGTTTTTCTCTCCTGAGCAAAAAAATGTTGCCGTAGATGTTATATAATGTCAGAGTGGACATCCGGAAGACAGGAGGTTTCAGACTAAAAGAGTAATAAACCTGGAGCATGGAAACAGACCAAGCATACAGCAACAGAGTTACTTAACCGTTGACTCACATGGCACATTTGTGACTTCTGATAAAGCAAACAACTATCTTTTGAGCTTTTAAGTTTGTGGGGGAGTGGGGAGAATGATTACTAAACATGGAGTGAGGGTAGGTTTGGATGGCTATGATCGTTTTTGCTACTGAGTGGGTAAAGATTATAGTAGCCTCCTATTTTGGCTTACAGCTGTGTAACGTTAAATTTCATTTGTATGTTTTGTTTTGTTTCGTTTTGTTTTGTTTTTTTCCTATGTACTGATCACTGTCTGTATTTAGTATTATTAGTATCTCATACTCCATTTTACAAATAAGGAAATGAATCTAAGTGACGTGCTTAGGATCACAAGAGCATAAAGTAATGGAGCCAGGGTTTAAAATAAGGCATTCTGGCCTGAAAAGGTCTTCTCTTTCAAGACACTATATATTTAAGCATCCTTCAGAAAGACTTTGATGTGTACACTAATTAAAATATTAAAGGTCCAATGCAGAGTGAAATAGTGGACTTTGCCATCTTGCACTAGAATAATCTCTTATAATGAGGCTGGTATTATGCTTTCTTCTGTGAGATGCTTTTGATTATATTCGTAACATATCTTAGAGAAAATTAACTATTGCAAAGAAGTAATAAAACATTGTAAGAGGAGTTCCCATAATTCCTCAAGTCCTATTTTATTTAATGCCAAGTTACAAGTGTTATTTCTACCACACTTTTCTTAGTTAAGCATCGAGCATTTATGTAGAAAGAAGTTGCATTATCTATACTGGTTATTTGAAGTTCTTGGAAAAATTAAACACTGTATACTCATTACAAGGTATCGATACATCAGGGTGTAGTTATTTTAACTGTAAGAGGGAACTTTGAGACCTAAATCGTCTCTGGAGGAACATCTTATAACTTTGGTCCTACTTTATATTATCATCAGCCTTTCCTTTTAACCCATATCTCATGTTTTCTAAAAATAGTGCTGGCTCGGTGGAGATCCACATTTGGGCATACTAACAACAACAAACTCATTGGAGGGCTTTGTGGTCATTTATATATCTGTGGTCAGATAATTTAAATAACCAGGCATCTATTCTTAGCAGAAGAAAGTAACTATCCAGGGAGGGTCCAGGAATATAAAATACTTCAGCTGTATAAAATATTCCAGCTAACCATTATGGCAGGAATATTAAACTTTCTGGCTTACTTTAAGAAAAGGAAATTAAAGTGCTCTGCATACCCTCAAAGAAGTAAGAAATGCTGATTTGTGATGTTCTCAAAGAGGAATTCCTTCCTGTCTGTGATTCCCTTGTATGAAAAAATAATTGGTGTATTCCAAATTAAGGATTTTCTTTGAAGTGAGTTTCTATGGATCCCAGCCAAATGTATCAGCACATTTAGGCAATCAGAATTGCAGAAATCTCTTTCTGAGATCTCACAGTGAGATCTCAGAGTGAACTGAGTATCTCAGACGTGTCTTGGGGCTAGGTCTAAGATAAAACTCTTAAGACTTCAGAAATTACCCATTTTTTTACCCAGAAGCCAAATATCATCTCTTGTGTCAAATATACTATAGACATTCTAGACTACTTAAGATTAGAATAAAGGACCGTTACAGATATCTATATCCCAGTCTCTAAAGAAATCATACTTCCAAAACCCGTTCCCTAAAATGATAGGGTAATTGAAAGTAAAGCTTGGCAGAATATGATAGATATATTCCTGTCCCTCTGAGTGTTCATCTGTAGCTCTTTCTATCATTATGAATTGTCTGGAGCACATTCCGTCTCAGTGCTCGTGAAGTAGAATCAATATTGCAAACTTGAAACTTTGGAAATTAACCATTTCAGGATATGGGGAAGACCACTGCATGGATGGTTGCTAGATTAAATTCTATTAATTGAGAGTATTCAATAAAATTCCGTACTGTTTTAACTTACTCCTAGGAAAAGTTAATGTCTACATGTTGAGAATATCTCTTTATTCTTACTCCTTTTCCCCACATTTTTTATTCATACCATTAACACCTAAAATACAATTTATTCCTAGATATGAGAAATAACCAAATATATCCATTTGGTCCTCCATGTATTTTTATTGCTTCTATTTCTGTATCTATAAATATATGTGTGGGCAAATGCAACTGGTTATGATTTATTCTGCATGTTTTCTGTTTCTTCTAACCTAGTCAAAATATTCATATTTTTTACAATATAACCTACATAACTTTCTTAAATTTTTGAGTTAATAAAGTTTGTAAATGAACTTCTGATCTTTTTCACACACTATTTGGCATTTGCATTTTTCTGTCTTACCCTAAATCTCTGTTAAAATCTTTAATTTGTTCTTTTTCCTGAGTATACAAATAGTTATCATGCCTATTCTGCTTATACCAAATAGTCCCCTTTCCTGTTTTGAAATCGTTCCTCAAATACTTAACATGGATTCTTTCAGCAAATATTACTCCTATTAAAAATAAATGTAGAGCAAATAAATGTATCTTGAGATTTGTGTTCACTACCATGCCCACTGGAACACCTTAATTTAGGCTGCCCATCACCAGCCTTGGGTAGCATTCACACAGAGGAACCATCTCCTGAGCTCCTGGCTGTTCTCATCCTTTCCCAGGGTATGCCTTGATTTGTCATGTGGCTTAGAGTCAAGGTCTTCTGTTTTAAAAATAATGTCTCTTCTATTTTTGAACAATAGGGAAATGAACACAGATTATAGCATAGATATAATTATTAAAATATCCAAAATGAAAGAAGAAAGAAGCATAAAGGAATTGCTACTTTTAGTGAAGACATTACCAGCCATAGGGAAAAAGAAAATAACAGTAGTTGAGATCCAGAAATCAGGAAATTATTGAAAACTACTGGACTAAACTAACAACTTCAAAGCATTCTATTTACCACGTATCATCTTAATTCTTTTCTTACTAAGATATTTTATTGCTGATTATTCTAGATGATTTTCAGTATGAGCATATGGTCCGTGTCATAATTAAAGTCAACAAACATTAAGATCTATTTAAAAATAATTATATGCCGACAAACTTACATGGCATTTAGTTATTTGTTAAATATAGGATTCTAATTGGAATCTAGTTAGATGTACATCTAGTTAGATGTAGATTTTTTTTTTTAAAAAAGGAATATATTTAGTTTTTGCTGTTTCTTTTAGTTCTTATGGGATTTTAAGCTTTGTCTTCTGCTTTTAAGTCCTAATAAAACAGCTTCAATGGAAAAAAAATCTTCATTTATCTTTGTCTGTCTCTGTCTCTCTGTCTTATATATACACATACATACCATTACTATATATACACACAGCATGCACACATATGCATTAATGTGAACTTGAATAAAAATAAGTTTTAATATTACTACTTTTGGAAATGTCTGTATTTTTTACTTGATTTTTTTTTTAATCCTGTGAGAAAAACACCTTCTAGGGGATATCACTGTGCATGCTTTATATTTATCGAGGTTGACTTTTTTCTATGAGCTTGGATTAGCAATAATAAAGAAGCAGGGCATTGAAAAGGAGAAAAGTATATGCAAAATTGATATTTTAAACTCTTTTATGTTTCTAAATTACCTAGACAGGCTTTACTGATGGGATATTTCTGCTCTGTTTAAGTAGAGAGTTATTTCTTGAGTTATTTACTATATTATATTAAATAAATGATAATAAAAATATAGGAGGTTTACAATATACTATATTAAACTTGAATATAGGTTATTATACTTTTTTTCTCACCATAATCCCATAACTGCTGCTTTACCCATTTCTAGTTACTCTCTTTTGGTTATTTGTAAACTTGTATCATGTTAGCCTTCTAGAATGCTAATAATTTTATTGTCAAAATGAGTGATCCTGACAATTTGAACTTTGAGTTTTCAGTAAATTATAGGATGCAAAGAGAATAGAAACAAGTTATCACATTTTGCCTTAAACTGTAGATGATTTTGACAACAATCTTTCAATGCAAGTATTCAGGAAACCTGGTAAAATATGCCATCAATTTTGATGCAAATTATTCTCAGACATCTTGGTGATGTGGTAAGTATATGGCACATGATTAATCATGCTAAATGAAAGTAGGTGCATTGATGTTGAAAACACTTTTTAATTTTACTTCTCTGAGGTTTACGTTTTTATCTAGTTCCAGGTCTTGAGGCTCATGAATGGCAGGTGAAGGCATGAAGCACATGTCAATGTTATGTGCTAATAATCAAAATTATTATTCATCCTGTATCCTGAAATATTACTAAACTTGGCTCTTAGTTCTAGAAGTATTTCATTTCTTCTTTTTATCTTACTGCACCAGCAAGGAACCAATGTGATGTTCAACAGTAAGGGTAGTATAGGACTTTCTTGCCTTGTTCCTCATCTTAAGGAGAAATTTTTTGAATTGTTATGTATAATATTAGCTGTGGCTTTTTGTGTGTAATTACTCTTTATCCAGTGGAGGAAGTTCTCTTATATAACTAGTTTGCTGAAACTTTTTATCACGAGTCAGTGATAACTTTACTAAATGCAGAGATTAGTTCCTATTTCCTAGAGTCCATATCAAGTCTCTGAGGCACTCTCCCCAGCCATGTGCCATCTCTGGACAAGTCACTGTGAGGGGTGAGTTTCCAGAGCCAACTGATGAGATCCACCTCACAGTATTTAGCCATGCATGCATTGACTGGAGAGAGTGATTCAACAAGAGATACAAGGCAGTACTTAAATATATATGTATCTTCAGCTCAGATACCTTTCCTGAGTTTGAGAACCATGTTTTCAAGAGGTTAATAGATATTTTTTTGAGTATTTAATAGATATATTAAATTTTAAAGTTAAGTCAATAACCGAATGCATTATTTCACCCTTACTCAACACCTTCTGTT
>NW_023190206.1:0-1107 GCF_002007445.2 Ailuropoda melanoleuca | reverse complement strand
ATTAGAGCAGAAATAAATGAATTAGAAACCAAAAGTACAGTAGAGCAAATCAACAGGACTAGAAGCTGGTTGTTTAAGAGAATCCATAAAATTGATAGACCACTGGCAAGACTTACCCAAAAGCAAAGAGAAAGGACCGAAATTATTAAAATTATAAATGAGAAAGGAGAGGTCACGACCAACAAATTGAAATTGGAAGGATTATTAGAAATTTTTATCAACAGCCNAAGGATTATTAGAAACTTTTATCAACAGCTATATGCCAAAAAACTAAACAATCTGGAAGAGATGGAGGCCTTCCTGGAAACCTATAAACTACCAAGACTGAAACAGGAAGAAACAGATTTTTTAAACAGGCCAATTACTTATGAGGAGATTGAGTCTGTGATAAACAACCTTCCAAATAACAAAACTCCAGGCCCGGACGGTATTCCTGGGGAATTCTACCAAACATTTAAAGAAGAAATAATAACTATTCTCCTAAAGCTATTTCAAAAAATAGAAACAGAAGGAAAGCTACCAAACTCATTCTATGAGGCCAATATTACCTTGATCCCCAAACCAGGCAAAGTCCCCCTCAAAAAGGAGAATTACAGACTGATTTCCCTAATGAAATTGGATGCCAAAATCCTCAACAAGATCCTTGCTAATAGAATCCAACAGTACATTAAAAGGATTATCCATCATGACCAAGTGGGATTCATACCTGGGATGCAAGCATGGTTCAACACTCGCAAATCAATCAATGTGATACATCATATCAACAAGAAAAGACTCAAGAACCATATGATCCTCTCAATTGATGCAGAAAAAGCATTTGACAAAATACAGCATCCTTTCCTGATTAAAACCCTTCAGAGTGTAGGAATAGAGGGTACATTTCTCAATCTCATAAAAGCCATCTATNACGCCAAAATCCTCAACAAGATCCTGGCTAATAGAATCCAACAGTACATTAAAAGGATTATTCATCATGACCAAGTGGGATTCATACTTGGGATGCAAGAGTGGTTCAACATTTGCAAATCAATCATTTTGATATATCATGTCAACAAGAAAAGACTCAGGAACCATATGATCCTCTCAATTGATGCAGAAAAAGCATTT
>NW_023190205.1:0-588 GCF_002007445.2 Ailuropoda melanoleuca | reverse complement strand
TTAGCCTACCAGCTTCTATTTTAAGATAACTTCACAATCCTGATTAATCCTTTCTATAAGATTTTCTTCACCCTTCTGAAATCAAAGACTTTTATAAAGATTTATAAAGGTCCACATTAGCTGGCCTATGCCTATTTCTGTGTCTACTTTGTCTCTATTTGAGTTAACTTCGATCCTGAGACCCTCATCATCCCTAATCTAATTTCCTGTTTTTAGTGCTGTAAAGCACTAAACTTGCTTCCCATTTGTCAAANACTTGCTTCCCATTTGTCAATTCACTTGTTGATACCCTTCATCTTAATGCATTCCACTTCCCGAATTAAAGCGTAAGTTCCACGAGAGCAAGGACAATATTGCTTTTCTCACAGTTCTGTACAGCACCTGAATTTATAGCTGACATTCAGTAGATGTTCAGTAAATAATAGTTAAATAAATGAGTGAGAATCCAGGTAAGTATGGATTCTATATACTATCACTGCATTTCATAGAGAAGGAAAGGTATACTGACATGTGTTTTAATTTCCTAGTATAGCAGAATTTAGGATTTAAATCCAGTATTAATTCTTTGGTAATGCATTGTCTCTTATT
>NW_023190204.1:0-2952 GCF_002007445.2 Ailuropoda melanoleuca | reverse complement strand
TCCCGCAACGCCGGGATCACGCCCTGAGCCGAAGGCAGACGCTTAACGACTGCGCTACCCAGGCGCCCCTAATGTACTCTAATTTTAATTCAAAAAATAGAGATGATCTGATTATAAAAATCAAAACCATAACAGAAAAGATTAGAAACCCTCTGCTTGCCCGGTCTGGTCCCCTCACCAAAGGTAGCTGTCATTAGTCAGTTACCTTCAGACCTTTCTCTGCATTTGTTGCTACCTGCATACCCACAGAAAATGTGTGGCGTTGTTTGTAGTCATTTTATATAAATGATATTAAATTGTATAAATCCTTCTGCAGCATGCTTTTTCACTCAGCAGTGGCTTGGAGAACTTTTCAGGTCCACCTCTGTAGGTCTGTCTCATTGTCTTTCATGACCACATACTGAGGCTGAATATACTATGATTTACTCAGACACTGTCTTATTGGTGGCATCCAGGTTCATGCTGATTTTCCTCTTTCAAACCTTCGATGTGATGAACACTTTGTGAACTTGCTGAACTCCTTGTGCATGGTGACAAGTATTACATTTAAGATTAATGATGTTCCTGTCAGCCCATGGTTCTGCCCCCATTTCACAGAGGTGAAGCCTGAGGCTCAGAGAGGTCCCAGGGTCACACAGCAAGTGAATGGAGGAACCAGTCTGCAAATCCTCATATATCTAGCTCCTAAACCAGTGCTTAGATATGCTGTACAGATATTTAGAGACTGCAGGGTGGGTGCCCTAATGCAATGAACATTCCTGGAGCCCAGCCTGCCTGCAGGCCCAGTGCTGGGCTCTGACTCCACAGTAATGATAGGACCCCGCCCTGGCCTCAAGCGCTGCCCTGTGGGGCAGCCTCAATGGGAAGTAATTGCAATGCAGTGCCATTGGTGCTAAAGCCCAGAATGCTGCCTGGACTGTGGGAAGACGAGGTCATTTACTATTAATCGGGCCTCTGGCAGAGTCAGAGAAGGCTTCCAGGGAGGGGAGATTTGAGTCAAGGCTGACAAAGGAGGCAGGAAGGCTAGGCACATAGGGGAATCCAAGGTGTTCACCAGAGGAAGAAGGTGAGCTCTGAGGGCAAAACGGCTGCACAGGTTGGCAGAGGTCCTCACCCACTTGGCTTGGAGAGCCAGGCTTGGACTTCATTCTGTGGGCTCTGGGAGCCCTGAGGGATTTATTCATTCAGTAGAGAGGGGTGGAGCACCTGCCGTGTGCCAGGCACTATTTTAAGGGCTGGGAGTACTTCAGTGAACGAGACAAAAAAAAAGACACCTGCTTTCAGAGAGCTTCCATTTCAGAGGGGGAACCAGACAGTAAAACAAGTGGGAAGTAGTTGAGCTCTAGAAAGCACTACGAAGAAAATGAAACCAGGTGATGGTGTGGAGAGAGACTAAGTGAGGGCCTCTTGGAGGAGGCAGCCTTGGTGTTGAGTTCTCAAGGATAAGAGGAATGAGAAGAGATGGGAACAGCATTCTAGGGGAGGGCTCAGCAAGGTCAAAGGCCCTGCGGTGGGGACAGACTCGGCTTCCTCCAGTGTGGCTGGTGTGTGGTGCTCTCTGTGGGCAGCGGTGAAGCCCTGCAGGACCCAGAAGGCCGTGATAGTGCAGGGACTGGGCTTGTCCCAGAGACATAGCGGAGTTATTGGAGAGCCTCTGGACCAAGGACGGTGGCCCTTGTGCTTCAGCCTTTGGACAGCTCCCTCCCTGCCTGTGGGACCGCGGAGGCCCCTCGGCAGTCAGGCTGGAGGACTGGGAAGCCTGGGCTGGATTGGTGTGGACAGCATGGGGTTGGGTAGGGGCTCCTGGGCCAAGGGCGGTGCCTTGTCAGGGGAAGGCCCGGGGCTAGGCCCCTGCTCCTTTAGCTTCCTCGGAGGCCCTGGTGGGTATGTGTTGATAGATGCCAAGGGCTCTGTTCTCAGATGACCTACAATCTCAGAGAGACATGTGCAAGCCAGGAGGAGCAGTGAGCTCAGCACAGCAGTTTGGGCACAGGCTTTGGGCTCAGAGAGCCGGTGGTGTGCCCCAGCCTAGCTGTGACCGTGGCCCTCACTTTCCCTCACTTCTTTAAAATGGGGATAACAAAAATCTTCAATAAAAGGTGAGGAGTCAGCGGAGCCCCGAGTATCCTCAGCCAGGTCCTCCTTAGAATAAGCCTGCAATACATTCCCTTGCTTTCCCTGTATTTGTCCTACAGCCAGTTGATCCATCAGACTATCTTGCCCATTCTTGTTTCATTCAAGTACAGATTGTTAGAGCTGGAAGAAGCCTTTGCGAGCTCCTCCAGCCCCTCCCACCTAGACTTGGGGAAACTGAGGCCCAGTTCAGTTCCCAAGGGGCTGCCCTAGGTCACCAAATGGCCAGTTCAGAATGGGGATCTGCTTGGTCTCTTGACTTTTGTCTTCACGAAGTCATATCACAGTGCTTCTCGATCTCTTCTTACTTGAGGTGAACTCTTGGGAATTCTGGCAGGTTTTGGGAAATTGGCGTCAGGAAGTTGAAGGTGGTACAATGAGGAATGCTGTGTCCATGTGAATTTATTAAGTATCTGCCAGCTTCTTGGTCCATAGACCTTGCTGTTTCTGAGATGCCTCTTCCTGATCTTGCCCCCAGCACTGACCTGGGCGTCTGCTTTCCTTCCCTCTGTCCATCGGTGATGGTCTCAGTATTTACCCAGCCACATGAACATGGACCCTCATGGCCCCAACTTCCCTGTCATCTTGGCCATTGTCCCAGCCTCCTCTCTGTCTCCAGATTCCACCCACCAGCCTGTCCTCATGCCACAGATCTCTTACACACACTGTCCCTGTTCAAAAGCCTTCCACCTACAACATCAAATCCAGCCTTAAGGCATGTATGGTGCCCTGCCCATATCTTTCTTTTTTTCTTTTTTTTTTTAAAGATTTTATTTTATTTATTCGACAGAGATAGAGACAGCCAGCGAGAGAGGGAAC
>NW_023190203.1:0-1306 GCF_002007445.2 Ailuropoda melanoleuca | reverse complement strand
CTGTCAAATAAATAAAATCTTTAAGAAAAAATTACTCACCAGGAAACAACTAAGTATGTGCAGATCATGTTTAGGAGATAAACTTAACAGAGATAAGTTGAGGTTTCTTTTTCAGGTTTCTTCTCTGTATTTTCAAAACATATTGTGTGTATCTGGATATCATGAACTCTGCTGTAGTCATTGATTATCCCATTTCCCCTGTTAGACTGTGAGCTCCTTATCTACACAGACGACGAATGTGATCTTCTTTGTGCCCATAACCAAGCACCGTGACTGACACTTAATAAAAAGATCAGGAAGTATGAATTGAATTGAACAGAACTGAATGAACCAGATCTTCTGACACTGAGTCCAATACGGCACAGTTGCCTCCCCTCAGTGACTGGCTCAGAGATGGGGCTAAACTGTCCCTGTGATGGCTAGTTAATTCAGGTCCTTTTATTTAAGCAGCAGGGACTCCGTTTCCCTATTACCACAGGTGTGTGGTTTGGCTGGCAATCTGATTTTTACTGGCAGATAAGGATCATGGTTACAATAGTTCCCGTCTGTCTGGAGCCTTGCAGTGGAGCCTCTGTAGTGATTTGGCTGCAAAAGACACTCAAGCTGTGTAAGTGATCAGGTGTTAGGAGAAGCTGCTCTTTAGCAGCAGAGACACTAGGAAATTATTTCCAAGAAGGGGCCGCTTTTAAAAGCACAATGCTAAAGCATCTTAATGACATAGCAGTTTCTTTTGTGTGTCTATGAAGACATCATAATGCTAGTGCAAGGGATGACACCTTTTAATCATCATTTGGAGTCAGTAAGAATAGAGATAAGAATAGGGACTCTGAATTGCTCTATAACTTCTAATAGTTTGGGAGTGGATTCTTTTGGGTTTTCCATATAGAGTATCATGTCATCTGCGAAGAGAGACAGTTTGACTTCTTGTTTGCCTNAGACAGTTTGACTTCTTCTTTGCCTATTTGGATACCTTTTATCCCTTTTTGTTGTCTGATTGCTGTTGCAAGCTTGGACTTCTAGTACTATGTTGAATAATAGTGGCGAGAATGCTCAGAAATCATTTGCATTTCTNGGCTGAAGAAAGAGAAATTAGGGAATCCATCCCATTTACAATATCACCAAAAACCATACGTTACCTTGGAATTAACTTAACCAGAGACGTAAAGGATCTATATTCTAGAAACTATAAATCACTCTTAAAAGACATTGAAGAAGACACAAAAAGATGGAAAACTTTCCATGCTCATGGATCAGAAGAATTAACATAGTTAAAATGTCCATGCTACCCAGAGCAATCTACACTTTC
>NW_023190202.1:0-809 GCF_002007445.2 Ailuropoda melanoleuca | reverse complement strand
AAGAGTCTCTTATGGTTTGTCTCCCTCTCTGATTTCATCTTATTTTATTTTTCTCTCCCTTCTCCTATGATACTCTGTTTTGTTTCTTAAATTCCACATATGATTTCAATCATATGGTAGTTGTCTTTCTCTGATTGACTTATTTCACTTAACATAATACCCTCTAGTTCCATCCATGTCGTTGCAAATGGTAAGATTTCATTTTCTTCCTCATGGCTGAGTAATATTGCATTGTGTATGTGTGTGTGTGTGTGTGTGTGTGTGTGTGTGTGTGTGTATGACATCTTCTTTGCCCATTCATCTATCCATGGGCATCTGGGTTCTTTCCATAGTTTGNTGTGTGTGTGTATGACATCTTCTTTGCCCATTCATCTATCCATGGGCATCTGGGTTCTTTCCATAGTTTGGCTATTGTGGACATTGCTGCTTTAAGCATTGGGGAGCAGGTGCCCTTTCAGATCACTATGTTTGTATCATTTGGGTAAATACCTACCAGTGCAAGTGGTGGGTGCGAGAGTAGTTCTATTTTTAACTTTTTGAGGAACCTCCATATTGTTTTCCGGAGTGCCTGTACCAGCTTGTATTCCCACCAGCAGTGTAAGAAGGTTCCCTTCTCTCTGCACNCTTGCCAACATTTATTATTTCCTGACTTGCTTTGAATGTGTAGATTGCTCTGGGCAACATAGACATTTTAACAGTATTTGTTCTTCCAGTCCATGAGCATGAAATATTTTTCAGTTTCTTTGTGTCTTCCTCAATTTCTTTCATAAGTGTTCTATAGTTTTCAGAGTACAGATCCTTTACCTTTT
>NW_023190201.1:0-1586 GCF_002007445.2 Ailuropoda melanoleuca | reverse complement strand
TTTGTGCAGTCAGTAACTCTTCCCTGCCCTCTCCATTTGGTGGTGAACTTTATATGCTCCAAAATGAATGACATCTTCACTAGGTGACTGTTTCACATTAAATACCCTCTTGGTCATCTCTTTTAGAATCTTGTACCTATTGTTCCATTCAACACAATATTTTACTTTAATTTTAATTCCAATATAGTTAACATACAGTGTTGTATTAGTTTCAGGCAACACATTATGATCTCTGATTTTGTCATCCTGATTAGTTACTCCGTGAATATTATCTCTATAGTCTTTAAATCTTATTCTTTTCTTTTGCAACTGGAGATGAGGCATTTTATAAAAAATGGTCTGGCGTTTTCTCATTGTAAATTCTGCTCTGGTGCACATGTGTGTACATATATACATCTCTACACACATATCAAATGTACATATATACTAGATAATATATACTATTTCTCATATATCACATATATCACATATACATACATTATATAGAATATATATGCACATAATATTTGTATATATGTGTGTGTATATATGAGAAATATGTATATACATTTTACTATACTGCATTCTTTTTATTTTTTAGCAAATATACTTGACATGTAACATGGTATAAATNTTTAGCAAATATACTTGACATGTAACATGGTATAAATTTAAGGTGTAACCATGTTACTTTGATACATTTATATATTGTAATGATTGCCATTGTAGTGATATTCATCACATTATATAGCTACAGTACAATTATTGTTATCTCTATTATACCGTGCATTAGATCTCTATGGCTTATTTACTGCTTGTTACAAGTTTGTACCCTTTAAAAACATCAGTTTTATTCCCCTATCCCCCATCCCCCGGTAACCACCATTTTACTCTGTTTTCTATGAGTTTGACTTTTTTAGATACCACATATAAGTGTTACCATTCAGTATCCATCTTTCTCTGTCTGACTTGTGCTCAAAGTCATTATTTTCTGATTCTCTCTCACTTTTTCGTCTAGTGTATCCACATGGCTGTTCCTACGGTTTGGAGGGAGGTTAGATTTCTGTGCTTTCCTTCCAAGGTCTCAATACCTTACTCTCAATATGTGCTTGTTAAGAAAAAGCTTTCCCCTCTTCTTATCCTTTATAATTCTGACTCATCATACAGAGTTTAGTTCTGCTTACTTCCTCAAGGAGGCCTTTTCTGATTGTGTCCCTCCCTTCCCAGTTGATCAGGTTCCTGTTAATACACTGGCATAATATTCTACTCACCATAATATTTATCTCAGAGCTATGGTTGTTTAATATCTGATTCCTCTGCTAAAATGAAAGTTCTTTGAGGGCAGGGTTAGCGATAGGACTTGTCTGTGGCTGTAACCCCAGCCTCTGTCCTAGTGGCAGACATATGGTGACTTTTACATATTTATGGAATGGATGGATGAATGAATTGCCTGCCTACCTGCCATTCTCATTTAAAAAATAATTTCTATATTTAAAGTCATTAGTCAATATGACTAGGCATTTAATATAGTTTTTCCTATAATTGCTATAGAAAACAGGCTAGTTATGGTACTCAGTGGCTGAAAGCATTTCAACAACTCTTGCCCA
>NW_023190200.1:0-727 GCF_002007445.2 Ailuropoda melanoleuca | reverse complement strand
TTATGCTAAGGATATAATAGGAAAACATGTTTGTGACCTTGCGGGCTTTAGCGTAAACATC
Source organism: Ailuropoda melanoleuca (assembly GCF_002007445.2). NCBI lineage: Eukaryota > Metazoa > Chordata > Mammalia > Carnivora > Ursidae > Ailuropoda > Ailuropoda melanoleuca. Next base: position 666 of record NW_023190200.1, on the reverse strand, counting down.
AGAGCCCAGCGGCTGGGAACAGCTCGCTCAGGGTGGAACGCTGCTCTCAAGATAAGGAGCAGCGGGGAAGCCTGGTCTGTTACAGGGTGGAACGCTGCCCCAACCGAAACTTGATTGTCCTTGACAATAGCCTGTGGGGGTCCATAGAAACATGTTTAAGAATAGGCCTCACTTGCTGAACATTACATCATCTACTCCCATGACCTTCCCCATGATGTACTAGTATTCACTAGGATGTGATATGGATCATCCCCTTGATTGTCTTTGGTTGTTTATTGCCAATAAATACGCGAGGTTGCTGCTATTCGGGGCGATCGCGCTCTTGGCGGTGGCACGCCTGGCGGTCATCCCCTGCACCCACGCTCTCTTTCACAAGTTAACCTGTCTATGCCTCATCCTTCTCCCGAGTCAACGCCGTGGCTCTATGGACGGTGTCCGTAGAATTTGAGTAGTTAATGTTGTAAGAACAAAACAAAAACAAAAATAAAAATTAAGCAAGAAGCTATTGTGGGTGTGTGAGGCCACTCATTCCTGTTAGCTGAAGAATCTCAGGGGTCATTTTTATTTTCTGGCATATTTACCCATTGTACAGTTTCTTTTATTCAAATTTATTAAGGCTTTAAAAAAATCAGACCTTATATGAGAACCCTTTGGTCCCCATCAGCG
>NW_023190199.1:0-746 GCF_002007445.2 Ailuropoda melanoleuca | reverse complement strand
ACCAGAGGCCCTGGCATTGCTGTCGACATCTCCTGGAGTTTGTGCTGAGGCTTCTGACGCCAGATAGCCAGGGAGCTGACGTCTGCAAAGCAGCATGGCCTGTGTCCCTGCTGAAGTGTCGATTGTTAACTAAACTTCTATCAGCAGTGCTGTTGAGCTCTTATTCTGTCATGTCCCTCAGAAATTTTAGTAAGCAGCTCATTTTCTTTATCACCCCTTCCCCCCACCACTCTTTCGATCTTTCTCTCTATTTCCCTCTTTTGCTTTGGCTTGTGATTCTGGGCCAGATGACTTTTTCACTAACTTTACTCTGTATTCAAAGTGGTCTCTTCTCTCCATTGCCTTTAAACCCAACATCTTTAACTTCACAATAGGGCACATTCTCCCCCAGGTGAGTCCACAGTGCCCCATATTCCTAGATCCTTGCCCCAACAGCCCTCCAGTGGAATATGCCTGGAAATTCAATCAGTTCATGTGTGTTGAAGGCCCATTCCATACTGGAGATGCAATGATGAATGAGAACAGAGTCTTGGCCCTTCAAAAGCTTAAAATCTGTGAGAAGAACTGAAAAGTAAATAAGAAAATTGTTTTAAGACTGCCTCTAGCATTAGCATTAGCTAATGGGCTAAACAGGCTAGTATTAGTGGTCAGGGAAGACTTTCTCAGGGAAAGCATGTCTAATTTCAAACCCAAGGCATGAGAGGAATTACAGCATTAAGTGGCAGGAAGAAAAGCAAGGGAAGCAG
>NW_023190198.1:0-911 GCF_002007445.2 Ailuropoda melanoleuca | reverse complement strand
ATAGTAACATGCTATGCTCTCTGTACTGCTTAGCACCTACAACATAAAGGTAATCTTCATGCTAAAACAAATTCCTGCCAGAGAGAGGAAGAAGCCACTATAGCACTGGAATAAACACGTATGTTTCACATTTAAGTGTGGAAGTGATGCCATTATCGAAAGCCCACAATTTATAATGGGGATTGCAAAAATATGGGTTACAAAGAGGAAATAAAAAATAAGATTTGAATGNGATTTGAATATACTGAATGGAAATAAAAACCACTCAGAGAAAATATATTGACTGGAACTACCATTATCATTCATTTCTAAAACTTGGGAGAAGATGACAATGTCTGTAGTCTCTGAGTGAAGAGCAAGCACGCATCCAAACCCCACTACTTAAAAATCTATATCAAAATTAAGTACTCTCTTAGAGATTTCTGCTAGTTGAGTTTGAGTTCACACTGACAAGTCCTTTTTTTTTTTTTTTCCTGGTCTGCCTTCTCCTTTTGGAGTCTGAGTCATTAGAACCTATTGGGTTAACACTAGGTTGGAATTCTGGGTTAGCATTCTTTTTCTGAAAGAGTTTACTTTGGATTACTGCAATAGGGATTGGAAACTGACTTATTTTCTACATTTGGGAGAGGGTGGTGCCAGAGCTGAAAAAAATCAAGTGTGTCTTATTAACTCTCTGAGCTCTTTAAAACGTAAGACTTATCAGACACTTTTAACTAAAATAAGTCAACTGCTAAGATTTAGAGGGAACTATATGCATCCCCAGAGAAAATAACCCAAGAAACAACTTCTGAAAGACTTGATTCCTCCTAGTCAACAAGAACATTTTAGGGTAAGGCCAAGTAGAAGGTAAAATTATAATGCACTCAAATTTCTTTATCTTTTTTTACTCAAATATGGTTAAACCTTGGTTT
>NW_023190197.1:0-610 GCF_002007445.2 Ailuropoda melanoleuca | reverse complement strand
TTGGCCAGGTTTGTTGGTTTCTGTGTTTCCATGTCCTTCTTTGTAAATGAGGACGATTGCCGAGCTTCCTCATGGGTCGTTGCAGAGAATCAGTGATTCGTTGTGTGTAAAACTCACAGCAGCGCCTGCCGTGGAGGTTGGCTGTCGCAGGAGGCGCAGGAAGAGGAGAGGAGGAAGCCCTAAGATGAATCNCTAAGATGAATCGAGAGTTATGCAGGCAAAATGGAGAGGAGAACATCTCCAGAGGCTGGTGTGGGAGAAAGCAAGGAGGGAAGCAGCCAAAGTTAGGGTTGATGTAGGCATCACAGTCGCTCGCCCACAGTGGCCAGGAGGGCAGCGTGAGCCGGGGGAGCGGGCAGGTGGGGCCGGCAGGGAGGCGTGGTGTGCGTGGCTCCAGCAGTGGCGCCCTCCCGTGGGAGCGTGCTGGGGCCTCATCCCGGGAAGCTCCGCATTTTCCGCTTCCCAGAAATGGCACGTGCCCTGGGCTCCCAGCTCTGCGGCGTCGTGTGCCCCGCGGTTCGGGGATGATTGACCCTGAAACTGGTTTTCCTGCTCTGGGAGACGCTGTGTGCGCCTGAGCCTTCACGCTCTGCTTAAGTCAATCCCTGTT
>NW_023190196.1:0-3784 GCF_002007445.2 Ailuropoda melanoleuca | reverse complement strand
CCATTTTATATTTTGTAAGATCTATAAGTTGATACCAAATCAACTGAAGACTATTCTTTGTAGCATACATACATTCTTTGTAGCATACATAAAAATAAAGCAGATCAGTAAGTTATTGAATACCTTAGCATTACTTTGAAGTAGAATTTATTAGTTCTGTAAAATGTTAATGTCCCACTTTCTTCCTCTAATGCAGTGTGATAAACATATCTGCATTTTCACACAATATATTGGATTTTTTGCAACCGTTATGTTAATGTCCCTCTTTCTTCCTCTAATGCAGTGTGACCAAACATATCTGCATTTTCACACAATATATTGGATTATTTGCAACCGTTGTTTAGATTGTTGATTACACCCTGTAGAGATATCATTCATATATCTAGAATGTGGTTATTTCCCCCCTCCCATGGACTAATGTATTTAAGTACTAAATATTTTGTATATATTCTTTTGCCTCTAAAATTTTGACAAAGTTGTCCAGACATTGCATTTTCGCCAAAATTAGAATAAAATTTTCCTCAGATATAGGAAAGAATACAAACTGTTGTTGGCCTAGAAAATTATGAGCAGTTTCTTTATTAGTAAACATCTGCTACATGACACTGATTAGAATAGAAACACAAAATTGATTAGAAATCTGCCTTAAAAGGTTTTCTATAAAAAGATTCACAATGTCTGAAAGGAAAGAAGTTGATAAAGAAACTTGAAATGGTATTTTTCAAACTGAAAATACATGAATATTCAGAGGTCAAATGAGAAAAAGATGCTATTTAAGTTCCTATCAACACTTCAAGGTTTCAAATTATGAGTAGGCTAATTCTTAAATACAGGTCATGTAGCCATATATATATATTTCATATATATATTATATAAAAGAAACACCTCATATTTGCATACCTCAAATAACATGGTATTTTGGACACAGCAATCAAGCAGCTCAGTTTGACAGCAGAGAATGAAAAGATATATGTGAGCTATAAAAAGAAGGGGCAGGAAAACAAAGTTCATAAGACAGGAAATCAAAATACAGCACACTTTGAAGACTCAAAGTTAAAGAGGCAAACGGTCATGTCTGAAAAAGAAATGAACTAACAAAGACCAATGGATTTAAGTTGCAGAAAGGGCTACTTGTTCTGAAGATAAATAGGCATGGAGGGGAGGTAAGAGGAGACAGGGTGAAGTACACAGAGAAGGGTAATGCCTGAAGAGCTAACATGTTTGCTACTAAAGTAGTTCACAGCACTATAAAAGCCGAAAGTGTATTAAATCATTTAATAGCCTGCTCTGAATTATGGAGGAAGACCCATTACTGCAGTATGTTGTTACATAAACCTGCCCGTTCCAGATGACTATCCAGTCATCTTCAACCTTCCTCGGGGATTTCTTTATCAATTTAGAATTCGCTCATGTGAACTAAATATTAAGTGTCTGAGGAAGGACAAGTCTTATATTCTTCAAAATAGTGCGAGAAAACTTGGCCACTTAGATGTACTAATCACTTGATGAAATGGAGGGAAAAAAAGGGTATAGCCTTGAAGAATTAAAGGTAATTGCTGAATTATAGGAAAGGTTTTGAAACCAACTTTATATTTTTAAAATTTAAGACCTATGTAACAGTACTGACATATGAGTATGTTGACTAGTAATAAACAGCAATTTATACAAAGGAAATAGAAACTGATGATCTATTGATTATGCATTAGGATCGTTAGAAATAGTGATTTGGCTGGAATAACACCATAGCATAGATTCAGGGTTTTGAATTTAGATTTTGGACTTTAAAACAACAACAACAACAACAGCAACAAAGTTATATGATTTATCTTGAGATCAAGAATAGCATGTTAAATTTTGATAAACATACATATTATTTACATATTAGAAACTAGTAAGTGTGACTTTCTAAAATGAGAGCTAGTTCTGTTTTGATATGCATGCAAAGGGTCACTATGATAAGACAGACATTGACTTGTCACTTTCATAAATCAGCCAATCAATGATTAATTAAGCAGTAACAAGTTTCTAGTACATACTAGACAGGAAAGAGATACAAAGAAAAATGCAATTCATATGATCAAAATCTCAGTTGGTAGGTGACCACCATGACTTATTCAGGATTTTAAAATTTTATAATACAGATGAGAATTTAAAGTATATTATAATTGAATTAGTTTTTTTCTAAACAGATCAAAATGGCTAGTATATATTTGAGAATAATTCCTTAATAACAGTGTGAACTTACTACCAATGTTGGCTGAGATTTGCATTAAACATGTCTGTTCTGCTATTTGACATTTTGTAGGAAAACAACTCATCGGTAGAGGAGCTTTTTCCACTGAATTGGCCAGCTTTTGTGCAAAATCATTTATGTTTATAAAACCAGACAAAGGTCTCCATACAGCCCTAGGAGTGGTTTATCATACTTCAGAACATGCTAATCAAAGCATTAAGCCTAAGACTGGGACCCTGATAATTCTATATATTCTATATATGAAGTTTTTAGATGTGTGCATAGACGTGTTGTAAAAAGGAGCAAATACAACTTTGGTTCTCTTTTCCGTGTGTACACTTTTTGATGCACACGCTTTCTTGCTTTCACACACATACACACATACCCACATTTTGTGTTTTAAGGAATCCCATAAATGGAACATTTGACATTCCAACTAAGCTATTTTGAGATATTTGGATATTATTTTAAATTATTCTAGAGCAATGTATGTACTTATAAATTACTCTTCAAGTTGGAGGTCAATCTCAAAGATAGGTATAACAGGGATGGTTCCTTGCAAATTTTACATTGCCACATTAGATGGAGATTAGTGATACTTTATTTAAAATCCAATCTATTTAAGTCCTTTATTAAACTTTCCCCAATATGATTTTTCTTCCTTTTTCTCCATCTCATCTGAGTTAACCACTATGATTAGTTTTAGATCTTTCAATAATGTTCTTATCTAGCAGATTTACAAGCTGTAAATAGCTTTAAATTTCTAGAGTAATTTCATACACCTACAATTTTAGACCCCCCCTTTTTTTTTTTAGAAAAATGGTCAATTTTTCATCAGCATTTCTAAAAGTTCAAAATAATTTTCCAGATGTATATAGATGTCAAGAAATTTATCTCTAGGATTTTCAGGCCTCAGGACCTGGTTCCTAAATGTATTTTGGAGGTAAAGAAACGATTTTTTTTTTCCTAAACACTATGCATTTCAGTGGTAGTATGTCATCGTAACATTAGAAAGCAGTTTTGTTCTTGCCATAAATTTCATCAACTATAAAAAATGTATAAACCATTATTTCAATCTGATCTTTTGTGTTTTCTTTTTCCCCCTTTGAAAAGTTTTCTCCGTGTGGTCTCATGTGTGGTATTTCCCTGCATAGAGTAGGTATGCCCCCAGACGATATCCACTAGAGGTGTTTGAGTAGAAAGGAAAAAGGATTTTTCTACCCCCTAAGGTGCAGTAACAGGGAATGAGCTCATAGTAACATTCACCCTCTCCCTTGGAGCAACAACAGCAACTCAGGTTCTCTCACAACTACAGAACACGAACAGTTGCAGATTGATTAATGAATTTGAATTATTTAAAACCTCTCCATAAAGAAAACCCTAGGCCCATATGATTTTAATGGTAAATTCTACATTTCAAGAAGTAATACTAATTCTATACAAACTCTTCCAGATAATTGAGGAGGAAAGTTTTTCTAATCCATTCAAAGGCACTAGAATTTATTTCAGGAATTTTAAGAAAACTATAAATTCCTTCATTAATGTAGATGG
>NW_023190195.1:0-2746 GCF_002007445.2 Ailuropoda melanoleuca | reverse complement strand
AACTTGTCATTAGCTCTCACATGACTAATAAATAACAAATCCAGCAGTATGGCTCCATAATGCACCACTAAGCCTTACCACTTGGCTTTCTAGGAACACATCTGTTGCCTTCGGCGATGAACATTCACCTTGCCTGATTCCATTTTACTAGATTCTAAAATTATACTTTATCAAAAGCTTAAGTGTCTCAGAAATAAATGGGTGTAACAATGCCTCAGCATTGTTGCATGCTCTATCCATCACTGAAAGATTTTGAACGTTAATAATGAACAAGCAGGATTGAAAAAAAATATGTGTTTCTGCCAACTCATAAACCACAGCAAATAATAAAAAAGGAGTTTAGTCAGTGACATAACAGCTGCACTGATGTTACTAATGAGTAAATAATTTTCTTTCACGAAGAAAGTAGATACTCTTCTGGGTTTGAGGTTGTCATTTTTTCTAGATATTACATCAATATTAGCACTCAATGTTCCTAAGCCAAGCTATAATTTAGTAATATTTGGAAATAAGATGATCACATTACTTTCGAAGGATATTTTATCAGTTTGTTTGTTTGTTTGTTTTTCCCTAACCAAAGTGACATGAAATGGGACTTGGTCCCAGTAGCAGTATTGCTACAAATTTACCAGTGTCTAGCAGTGACAGCATTTGGTTAAAGTTCTGGCCTTATATCAATAAATGAGGTTACTGTGATGGGAAGAAACATTTTCTGAAGGCAACAAACTTACTTTTTGTTACAATATGAATTTTCCATAATATGAATTCTATAATATTGAATTCATTAAATTCAGTGAATATGGGAAATAGTAACTTAGTTGTGAAACAAACTATATTTCGACAACAAATTCTCTGGGTACAATGCGGAAGTTTTGTGCTTCATAAAGCTGAAGTTTTGCAGATGAAGAATAAGTTCTACAGTGCTGCAATCACATCTTTTTAAAGGGCACACAGACACTTAGAGCTCATTGACTCTTGAATTCTGAATGCAGAAATAAGCTCCAGCATGTAGAACAGGTCTAGGCATTAGCATGTTTGAATAAATTAAACCACTTATTAGATTTCCAAAAATGTGCAACAAAAATGCGCATTTATGTGTGTGTGTGTGTGCTATTTGTAAATTTCTGATAGGACTCAAACTTTTAAAATTGGATCAGCTCTTTGTATTTTATTCCCCCAATTTAACTGTATAAATAAGTTTTAATTGACTTTTTTGTTAATTTATTTGATCACTGCTAATATGGAGAAAAAGTTACTTCTCATCTGCTTGTCATCCCTGTATGGAGCAGATGATATATGGTAAAAAAAAAAAAAACAGAAGGACGTCCCTTGAGGAAAAACTGATAATGGGAATTTATGATTATTAGATATAGTGTATAAAATGTCCTCAATTCTTATGAAGAAAAATGGTTGTGTATATTATTAAAACATGTAAGAGATAGTATTTAAACAGCTTTTTCAAGTTTTACAATGAAAAGAATGTGACATTTTTTGCCCTCTATCGAGGCAATTCTGACATTGTACATTTTCCATCTTAGTTTTGATTCCTTAAAATTACACAGGTATTTGAACACAAATGTCCACACAAAGACTTGTATGTGGAAGTTCATAGCAGCATTATTCATAATAGGAAGAAAAAAAAAACTCTCCATGTTCATCAGCTGATGAATGGAGAGATAAAAAGAGCCATATCCGTACAATAGAATACTGTTTGGCAGTTAAAAGAAGTAAACTATGGTTGCATCATAAAACATGGGTGAACCGGGGCGCCTGGGTGGCTCAGTCCTTAAGCGTTTGTCTTCAGCTCAGGTCCTGATCCCAGGGTCCTAGGATCAAGCTCCACATTAGGCCCCCTGCTTGGAGGGGAGCCTGCTTCTCCCTCTCCCTCTGCCTGCTGCTCTCTATCCCTACTTGTGCACACTCTCTTTCTGTCAAATAAATGAATAAAATCTTAAAAAAACAAACAAACCAAAAACAAAAACAAAACCATGAATGGACTTTGAAAACAATATACTCTGAAAAAAGGCTGAGTGATCTTATTGGGTTGATGAAAATCTGCTAACAGTGGTTTATAGTGATTGTTACACAACTTGGCGAAGTTACTAAAACATCATTGAATTTTATACTCTTTACTTGAAATGGGTGAATGAATAATACATAAAAACTTTGGTTACTTTTGAAAATAGGAGGTTGAGTATTTGGGAGCAGAAATTCACTCCTTCCGTTTGTATAAAATGAAAAGAAAATGGAAGTCTTGACTATATAAAAAATAGAATGCTGAATCTTGTCAGGCTTCAGAGAACTATGTTACCAGCGATAGAAATTCTCCTAAATACTCTAAAAAAAGTTAGCATGTTATGCTGTGCCACATATAGATAAAAGGAAATGAAGCATAGTTGACTATTTTCCTCATGGCTAGAAAGTAAGTAGATAATCATGCTAAATTTAAAGTATTAATTTACTAAAAATAGCCGTCAAGCTTTTATGATTACCCCTACCTGAAATGCAGTAATAATATATATGCAATAATTGCACACTTAGTAATATTTAGGTTCTTTTTTCTTTTATGTTTCTCTACACAGACTGCTTTAGCATTAAATTGGAGCTTATTCTTACCTTTCTGTTGTTAGAGATATTAGAGGATAAAGTCAGTGCTGTCGATTGACGGTGTTATGTTGCATTTTAAAATAATTAAGTGACCTCTTCCAATCTGCCTAATAAATCATATTGTTGCCAAATCTCACCG
>NW_023190194.1:0-580 GCF_002007445.2 Ailuropoda melanoleuca | reverse complement strand
CTTGCCTTTATTCCTGGAATGTGACTCAGACTCCAGGAATGTCTTCTGAGTCTCATTAGCCTGGACTGTTTTCAGGGCCCCTCCACTTCAGCGTACCACAGCATCTTATTTCTGGGCTCCTTGAACCCCATANTCTGCGCTCCTTGAACCCCATGCTCCTGAAACCTCTGCTCAGCTCTTTAGACTCCCAGTTTTGCTTTCTGCTAGATTTCTTGAACTCTCATCTTGCACATTAATGGATTAGAAATCAATATATGCCTTGAAGGGATACCACGTCATATTTTAGCCTCACTTCTCTGTGGTTCTCCTCTCTCCAGGACTTGTTTCTCAAACTCTAGCTTCTCTAGTGGCCACAAACACCAAACCCTTTATCTTCTCAAATCAGTGAAATTCCTGCTTTCTGCTGAGACTATTCTTCCTTTCTGCCATTCTTTCCCACATGCCTCCATATCCCCATACTGCCCCCAGCCAGGGAACTGTCAAACATCCTCAGGAAAAAAGAAATTACTCAAGGTGAATGTAGAATTCATTTCCTTGTCCTTCCCTTCTTGGAATTGTAATCCCTGAAGTCGCCTGTGTT
>NW_023190193.1:0-2916 GCF_002007445.2 Ailuropoda melanoleuca | reverse complement strand
TTTTTTTTTTCCTCCCTTGGCCCTCCTCCTTTCTTCTCACCTCCCCCTCACCCAAATTCTTGTTTAATACAGAGAGGTGTGGGGTCTTTTAACTTTGCAGACTTCTTACAAGCAGTATCTTACCTTTGCACCTCAGTGGCTTGTCCGGGTATCATGCTAAACAAAGGACATCAGTGTGAAGAGATCTGTAATTCTGTGCAATCCCTCTGCCTGCCCCACTGCCTTTTGTTGACTTGTCCATCTCCATGTAACCTCCAAGAGAGCAGGGACCTTGTCTTCTTTGGTCATGGTTCTATCTTCAGAACCTAGAACTTGGTTGATGCATCTTGAGCTCTCAGTGAACATTCACTGAATGAATGATTAAATGACTTGACTAGGTGAATGGAAAAGTGAGCCATTGCTTAGACTAAAAATGAGTGCCAGTTCAGCTGTCCTCCCTCCCTTCTGGATTATCATGAAAAGATGTGGAGGGCCAGCCTGTATGAGTGCTCTGATCATCTGGGAATAGGAGCAAATCAAGTCCAGTTGTTTAATCGTTAATTCAGCTGGGCCATCAGTAAGAGTTAAAATGACTACCTGTTCTGTAACTTAGTGAGCATGTAGGTAAGCATAAGACTAAAATGAGAAAAGAGGTAAAATGGCAATGAGTCCATACACATTTTGAGATGATAGGAAGTTAAGCTTCCCTGTGCAACCAAGACCACCAGAAAATATATGAGGACTGTTAAGGCTGAGATTTTCTTGTACACCATTTGCCTTGTTGGGGAATGCCCCATCCATCCATCCATCCATCCATCCATCCATCCATCCATCCAACCACCCATCCATTCATCTACCCACCTACCCAGCTATCCATCCATGGCCTATATATAATGTTTAGAAATATGCTGTTGCTCCAGTGGTGTGAAATGGGGATGGTATCATAAATCCCTACTTAATTAACCAAGTTATTGAGAGATTAAATGATATTATTGGGCAATATAACTTCACCCAGCACAGAGTCTATTGCATAACAAAAGCTCAATAAATAGTAACTGTGGTTATTATTGGGATCTAAATACCATACCCAAATTCCACAGTTCCAGCTCTTTCCCAGCCAGACATCAAACACTCAGCTCCATTTTATTAATCAGGATTTGAGGAAGAGGAGTGAGGTGAAGGAGCCTGGAGAGGGAAGGAGTAGAGTCAGGCTGGACCAATGAGGAATAGAGACTGGAAGGTTGAGGTTGGGGTGTAAGGTTGAGGAGAGTTTCTATCTGGGAATGTTGCCAGAAGTCAAAATGTTGCCAGAAGTCAGACCCTCATATATCCTAGTGGGTATCCGTGAGAGTAGACAGGAAGCAGGAACACGGGTAGGAAGCAGGAATACGGTGTAGTCTAGCCCTCCTGCACTGGGACAGCTGGTTCACCCAGGTCCAGGCTATGACCGGAGACTTTGGGATCAGACGGGGAGATTGATCCGGGTCTGCAGCCAGGTGATATAATCCTCTTCAGGCATATGGACGATGTGTTCACGTACAAACTGCAAAGCAAACACAGTAGCAACTTCAGATTTGGTCTGAAAGCTAGGTTCCCTCTGCTGCCCCACCTCTAAGATCCTGGAAGATGTGTGATTGAGGCTGGTGGCCGCAGGATGCCTCTAACCATTCAGGCATTCATAATGCTTGGAGCATCACGATGGGGGGTTGTTCTCTCAAGAAAAGAAACCCTTTCCAGCTTCCTGGTTCAGCAGACTAATTTTAAGCTCCTTTTTGTTACTGTTGCCCCAGAGAAATTTAGGGAGAGCAGAAAAACCAGCTGTCTGCATTTTTCTTTGTCCTAATCGTTAATATCTTTTTAAAAAGTCATTTGTCCTTAAGCATTTTTTTTCATTTGTAGACCTCTTTGAGAAGTGATGGCAACTATGAGCTCACTTCCAGAAAAGGCTTTTAAGACATAAAATGTAGTTTCATACAAGTTCTAGATTAAGAGACCCCCCCCTCACCCAGGTTATCAGACATTCTGGGATGTTCTCACTGGGAGAGGAGCATGCTAAGTTTTACTAGCCAGGGTGGTGAACTCACCTCAGAGCCACCATATCCCTTCCTCTTACCCACTTGGAGATTGCCTCTTCTATACCCACATAATTGGCAGGTGGAAGTGGACCCCATAACTGGCAAGTGGGGAGTGGAGAGTTGCCCTTGAGTGAGTTTTGGACTAGCCTACCAGTCTTTCCTGAAGGAGCGTCACAGGGTGTGGGGAGTGCAGTCTGGACTTATGAATTTGTCCACAGGGTCATCCGCCTTGCCCCACTCCTGACCTTGCACCCACATATATACACCCAGGTCAGCCTGTGGGAGCGCCAGCCCGGCATGAAACCACCCAGAGGACTGAGAATTCCACCATTTGAGTCCCATCTTTATCTTGAGACATTGAAAGTCCTATTAAAATGTACATATACCATCTGGGGCACCTGGATGGCTCAATCGGTTAAGCATCCGGCTCCTGATACCATTGATGCCCTAGGAATGTCTAGAGTGGGCGGTGATGATAAACTACCATTAAAAACCATTCAGTGGCTTCCCTACAGCCTCAAGATAAAGACCCAAATCCTTAACCTGACTTTCAAAGGTCTGCGCAGACTGACCTCTCCAATCTCCTTGCAACCTTGCCCCTCCTTGCTTGCTACCTTCTCAACCCATTGACTGCCAATGAGTCCCTCTCACAAGTTCTGTTTCAGCTTAAAAATCACCTTCCCCAGTCGCCCTCGTTAAGATAGGTCCCTTCTACATTTACCTTAAATCAGGGCTCCTTAAACTTTACTGTGCATACAAATCACCTGGGACCTCATTTAAATGTAGATTCTGAGTTGGTAGGTATGGTTTGAAGCCTGAGATCCTGCATTTCTAACAAGCACCCAGGTGAGGTCTGTGCTGC
>NW_023190192.1:0-578 GCF_002007445.2 Ailuropoda melanoleuca | reverse complement strand
CTTGCCTTTATTCCTGGAATGTGACTCAGACTCCAGGAATGTCTTCTGAGTCTCATTAGCCTGGACTGTTTCCAGGGCCCCTCCACTTCAGCGTACCACGGCATCTTATTTCTGGNCCACGGCATCTTATTTCTGCGCTCCTTGAACCCCATGCTCCTGAAACCTCTGCTCAGCTCTTTAGACTCCCAGTTTTGCTTTCTGCTAGATTTCTTGAACTCTCATCTTGCACATTAATGGATTAGAAATCAATATATGCCTTGAAGGGATACCACGTCATATTTTAGCCTCACTTCTCTGTGGTTCTCCTCTCTCCAGGACTTGTTTCTCAAACTCTAGCTTCTCTAGTGGCCACAAACACCAAACCCTTTATCTTCTCAAATCAGTGAAATTCCTGCTTTCTGCTGAGACTATTCTTCCTTTCTGCCATTCTTTCCCACATGCCTCCATATCCCCATACTGCCCCCACCCAGGGAACTGTCAAACATCCTCAGGAAAAAAGAAATTACACAAGGTGAATGTAGAATTCATTTCCTTGTCCTTCCCTTCTTGGAATTGTAATCCCTGAAGTCGCCTGTGTT
>NW_023190191.1:0-760 GCF_002007445.2 Ailuropoda melanoleuca | reverse complement strand
AACAATGAATCATGGAACACTATATCAAAAACTAAATATGCACTGTATGGTGACTAACATAATAAAAAAAAATTTTAANGATTCATTAGTTGCGTATAACACCCAGTGCACCATGCAATACGTGCCCTCCTTACTACCCACCACCAGCCTATCCAATTCCTCCACCCCCTCCCCTCTGAGGGAGTTTGTTTTTCAGAGTCCATAGTCTCTCATGCTTCATTCCCAATACTCCTCTTGAACATAGATGGCGAATTCCTAAATAAAATATTAGCAAACTGAATCTGCAATATAGTAAAATGATAATACATCATGACCAAGGGGTGTGTATTCCAAGAATTTGAGATTGGTTTAATATAAAAAAGAAAGCTGCACAGTTTTTTATCCTGATGAAGTCCCAATAGTTCATTTTTGCTTTTGTTTCCCTTGCCTCGGGCAACGTGTCTAACAACAAGTTGCTGTGCACCTGTCAGAATGGCTGAAATTAATAATACAAGAAACAACAGGTGTTGGTGAGGATGCGGAGAAAGGGGATCCCTCTTACACTGTTGGTGGGAATGCAAGCTGGTGCAGCCACTCTGGAGAACACTTTGGAGTTTCTTCAAAAAGTTGAAAACGGAACTACCTGTGTAATTGCAATACTAGGTATTTACCCAAAGGATACAAAATTACAAATTTGAAGGGGTACATGAACCCCAATGTTTATGGCAGCATATCAACAATAGCCGAACTATGGAGAGAGCCCAAATGTCCATCAATTGAT
>NW_023190190.1:0-1272 GCF_002007445.2 Ailuropoda melanoleuca | reverse complement strand
GTACTAGATGTCCTTGCAACAGCAATCAGACAACAAAAAGGGATCAAAGGTATCCAAATCGGCAAAGAAGAGGTCAAACTGTCTCTCTTCGCAGATGACGTGATACTCTATATGGAAAACCCAAAGGGCTCCACCTCCAAACTACTAGAAGTTACAGAGCAATTCAGTAACATGGCGGGACACAAAATCAATGCTCAGAAATCAGTTGCATTTCTATACACGAACAATGAGACTGAAGAAAGAGAAATTAGGGAATCCATCCCATTTACAATAGCACCGAAAACCACACGTTACCTTGGAATTAGCTTAACCGGAGACGTAAAGGATCTATTTCTAGAAACTACAAATCACTCTTGAAAGACATTGAAGTAGACACAAAAACATGGAAAAATATTCCTTGCTCATGGATTAGAAAAATTAACATAGTTAAAATGTCTATGCTACCCAGAGCAATCTACACTTTCAATGCCATCGCGATCAAAATACCGAGGACATTTTTCAAAGAACTGGAACAAACAGCCCTTAAATTTGTGTGGAACCCAAAAAGGCTCTGAATTGCCAATGAATTGTTGAAAAGGAAAAACAAAGCTGGGGGCATCACGTTGCTGGATTTCAAGCTGTACTACAAAGCTGTGATCACAAAGACAGCATGGTACTGGCACAAAAACAGACACATAGACCAATGGAACAGAATAGACAACCCAGAAATGGACCCTCGGCTCTTTGGGCAACTAATCTTTGACAAAGCAGGAAAAAACATCCAGTGGAAAAAAGACAGTCTCTTCAATAAATGGTGCTGGAAAAATTGGACAGCTACATGCAAAAGAATGAAACTTGACCACTCTCTCACACCATACACAAAAATAAACTCCAAATGGATGAAAGACCTCAATGTGAGACAGGAATCCATCAAAATTCTAGAGGAGAACATAGGCAACAACTTCTATGACATCGGCCAGAGCAACCTTTTTCACGACACATCGCCAAAGGCAAGAGAAATAAAAGATAAAATGAACTTATGGGACTTTATCAGGATAAAGAGCTTCTGCACAGCCAAGGANCTTCTGCACAGCCAAGGAAACAGTCAAAAAACTAAGAGGCAGCCCACGGAATGGGAGAAGATATTTGCAAATGACACTACAGATAAAAGACTGGTACCAAGATCTACAAAGAATTTCTCAAACTCAATACACAAGAACCTAATAAACAAATCAAAAAATGGGCAGAAGATATGAACAGACACTTTTCCAATGAAGACACACAAATGGCTAA
>NW_023190189.1:0-1151 GCF_002007445.2 Ailuropoda melanoleuca | reverse complement strand
GGAGCCTGCTTTTCCCTTTCCCTCTGCCCCCAACTTGTGCTCTCTCTTTCTCTCAGTCTCTCTCTCTCTCAAATAAATAGAATCTTTAAAAAAAAATTAGTAATTGTAAATAAGATCCCTTCGGGGCATAAATACAGTATCAAATGATCCACTAAAACACAGAAGTGACATTAACAACAGGGCTTCTGGGTGGCTCAGTCGGTTAAGTGTCCAACTCTTGATTTTGGCTCAGGTCGAGATCCCAGGGTCATGAGACTGAGCCCCACACCCAGCGGGGAGTCTGCTTGAGATTCTCTCTCTCTCCCTCTGCCCCCCCCCAAAAATAAAATACCTTTACTTAAAAGTAAATAAGTAAATAATAAAATGAGAAGCAGCTTTAAATTATCTGCCCACCTAACATTTTAACCTACCCTGTCTCAACCATTTAACGCATCTTCCCACACGTTTTAACATCTCGGAAATCGGGATACATTTTACAATTGGCATAGTCTTAGAATTACATTGGCAGTAATTTTTTCTTTCTCAACAGCAATGGTACATCCTAAAATTAATAGCATCTAGATTCAGTGAAATATGGTACTACACTATGAAAAAATATACTCATTCTACTAACTTGAAATATAATGAAATATTCATAATTCTTCAAAATTTATAATGCACAACTTCTTCACAGTCAACATAACTTATAAAAAGTAAAATCCTCTTATTTATCATTTTTGTATCCTTTTATTACCAGTCTACCTGCCAGAAGTATTGACATTATATCAAGAAATAAACAACTGCTTAAAAATTGATACTCAGATCCTACCATTTTAAGTACTAAAACTATTTTTCCCACTTCTTTTGTTATTTTGAAAGAATTTCAAATTTACAGAAAAGTCACAAAAATAGAACAAAGGATTCCTGTATTCCTTCACCCAGGTTCACCAATGTATAATCGTTGATCATATTTGCTGATTTGCTGTCTTCCTCTATGAATATTTCTCCTAAACCATCTGAAAAGAAGTGCATACAACACGCCCCTTTATTCCTTGATCCTTCAGTATTCCCTAAGACACAGCTCCAGCTCAATTATCAAATTCAGGAAATTTAAGGTTGTATTCCAATAATAATGCCAATAGCCTTCCAATTTTGCCAAATATCCCAATAAT
>NW_023190188.1:217-514 GCF_002007445.2 Ailuropoda melanoleuca | reverse complement strand
ACAGAGGGACAGGCCTAACCCACTCACGAGGAAACAGTTGACCAAAATTAGAGCAGAAATCAATGAATTAGGAAACAGAAGTGCAGTAGAGCAAATAAACAGGACTAGAAGCTGGTTCTTTGAGAGAATCCATAAAATCGGTAGACCGCTGGCAAGACTTATCCAAAAGCAAAGAGAAAGGACCGAAATTATTAAAATTAAGAGTGAAAAGGGAGAGGTCACGACCAACAACATTGAAATTGGAAGGATTATTAGAAATTTTTATCAACAGCTATATGCCAAAAAACTAAGCAATCT
>NW_023190188.1:0-211 GCF_002007445.2 Ailuropoda melanoleuca | reverse complement strand
ATATGCCAAAAAACTAAGCAATCTGGAAGAGATGGAGGCCTTCCTGGAAACCTATAAACTACCAAGACTGAAACAGGAAGAAATAGATTTTTTAAACAAGCCAATTAACTATGAAGAAATTGAGTCAGTGATAAACAACATTCCAAATAACAAAACTCCAGGCCCAGACGGTTTTCCTGGGGAATTCTACCAAACATTCAAAGAAGAAATA
>NW_023190187.1:0-1022 GCF_002007445.2 Ailuropoda melanoleuca | reverse complement strand
TTTGCCTCAGAGTATCACAGGCTGGGTGGTGGCCAAGCCAGCAACTTGGAAATGCCAATGGGAGCAAATCAGAACAGAGAGAAAGAGAGAAGGTCTGCTCTCTTTAGCCAAAGGACCAGGAAAGAGGCAACCTAGCAAGATGGAAAACTTGTGGGAAATGCCTACCTTATTCCAGCCAAACACCACGGAGAAAACCATGGCCCCTCTGCCATCCTCTTCAGCAGAAGCCGAGTTGGGGAGCCCGGGCTCCCGCCCTTACCAGGCTCTCCGACCAGCCCCGCCTCTCCCACCTCCAGCCGGTGGTAGCGGACAAGACCTAGTGGGCAACCGAGACTTATATTCCAACCAGGTGGTAATTCCACATACAGACAGTAAGAGAGGAGACCACATGGGAATCCCCATCCCCTGGTAATGAGGTGGCTCTTCTCCTCTGTCAGAAGAGGCTGAGTGGGAAGCTGGAACTTTCACTATCATCCAGTGGTTAAAAAAATATATATAGGTCCCCCACCTCACCCCAAATAGAGGTCACCCATAGAGCAGTATCAAGGCACCCTTCCCCCTCCCACCTAGGGAAGCCTAGCGGGAACCTGAAATCCCACCTTTGACCAGCAGTAATGAGGTAACCCTCTCCCTGCCCAGGATGGCCAAGGAGGCTGAGTGGAGAACCTGGACGTTTACTCCCACCTGGCTGTAGCAAGGAACCGCTCCCTTCCTCCATGGTGCAGTGTCAGAGAGGGCGTACAAAAACAGAAGGATTCAATAATATCCAGAGTCTTATGATGTAATACCAAAATGTCCAGGATACAATACAAAATCATGCATCGTACCAAGAACCCAGAAAATCTCAAGCTGAATAAGAAAAGATCCCCAGCAGATGACAGCACTGAGACGACACAGACGTTGGGATTTTCCAACAAGGATTTTAAGGAGCATCACAAAAATGCTTCAGCAAGCAATTATGAACATGCTTAAAACCAATGAAAAAATAAAAGGTCTCCGCAAAGAAACAGAAGATACATAGA
>NW_023190186.1:0-1518 GCF_002007445.2 Ailuropoda melanoleuca | reverse complement strand
GATCTCAGAGTGAATATTACTCAAGTGGTATTATGTCAGAATTTCCCACACTTCTAAATAACGCTCTGGGGGTGGTCATAGATATCTGCAAAAATCATCAAACCAGGGTCAGACCAACTTGAAAAATTCTGGATTTAACAAAAGTTAGCATCTTTCTTTTCCCAAGGGACTTCTCAGTGCACTAAAATTAAANAGTGCACTAAAATTAAGTATGCAAAAATGTATTCTGCTTACTTAAGAGAATATAAAGTATGTAAAAATCTCTAAGCTTCTATATCCAGGAAGCCCCTTCTCAACAACTGTCCATGGCAACTAGAACCAACTCTATGGAACCAATTTTGAGGAACACTGTATTGTAGGTGCATAACATGTCTTATTTTTGAAAGCGAAAAGTGTAAAACCAAATTCTAGACCTATTTCTCATTTTCATTGTCATTCCTAACAGTTATTTAAAATGGCTGTATGTGTTAGACACATCTGTCCATAATTTCTGCTCATTGGCTTTTGTTTAAACCTCTGGAGCCACACTAAATAAATGAAATAAATCAAAAAATTTTGCTCTGAAAGCAACTATTATTTCTCCGTGTTCGGCCCCATCTTCGCTTCCTTCTATATACCCAAATCTCAGTTTGCACATATTTTATCATTCTTTTAATACATTTCTATTGAACATCTACAACTTGCTACTTCACTCTGTGTATCAAAGATGAAACATTAACAAGAAGTTAAATTTTATTAAGGTCCCAACCTAATCTAAGTTGACTTTCTGGAAAGAACTCTGAGAAGACAATTCCAGAAAAAAGTTATTAATACCTTCCCATTGACAGGTAAATTTAGAACATCTTGATTAATTATGTTGAACAACTTTTGACAATTGCTAGTAGTCAGAAAGTGTAAGAAATAACATAGAACTGAATTTGTGTAAGATCAAGATATACTGTACATAAATAATAAATACTTAAGTGGCAAAATTTAAGTCACACAGTTACAGTAGCACAATTTTGTGATTTAAATAGAACAGGGAAAATAAATGTTTCACTTCTTCGATGCTTAGCTCTTCTGAAAAGCTCATCACTCAAGTTTCTGAATTCCAAAGACATTTCATTTGTCACCATCTACTTGACTTTACCAACCACGATTTAAAGAGTCTTTGGGGGTGAATGGACTATTTCAAAATATGGCTCAGTTTTAACATGAACTATTTCTAAATTCAGTTTTCCTAAATAATGACTGTGCATTAATCTAATAGTGGTATCATAACAATTTCTGATTTAAAAAAATTGAAAAAAAACACCTGAAGTGACTTAAAGTTTAAAGCAGAACTCAAAATAAGATATGTGATATCTAACTGTCCAAGAATTACCAGAGATAGAAACCATCTAGGTAGAGAGATCCCACATCTTTCCTCAACCCATACTGGTTGATATGTATTGAATCTACTGAAGTAGCCAATTTCTACATTTAGAGTTTTCTAAATCAATAGATAGATCAATAGATGGATATAGATGATAGATAGAT
>NW_023190185.1:0-922 GCF_002007445.2 Ailuropoda melanoleuca | reverse complement strand
GATTGTCTTCTAAAATTTTATATTTTTGCCTTTCATAGTGAAGACTTTAGTCCTTCGGCAGCGTGTTTCTGTGGGTGGCATTACGCAGGGGTTTACTTTTACATTGCTTTCCAAATGGGTAACAAACTGTCCTGACACCCTTTGCTGAAAAATCCCNAAATGGGTAACAAACTGTCCTGACACCCTTTGCTGAAAAATCCCTCTTTTCTCTTTAGACCTGTGGTGCCCAGACTTTGTGCCTTTGTGTTTCTGCGTTCTCTGTTGACATCCACTGGTCAATTTCTGGATACCTGTATCAATACCATGATGCTTTAGTTGCTAAACATTATATACGTCTCAATATCTGGTACTGCAAGGCTTTCTATTTTGTTCTTCTTTAAGAATATCTTGAGTATTTTTGACCCTTTGCCCTTCTATAAAAATTTTAGAATCATCTTGAATTCCACTGGGTAGAAATACCTACTGAGATTTGAGAACTTTACTGTAGCAATTCTTTCCTATCCATAACATGGTATATAACCCTCCATCTACGTAGGTCTTATTTGATTATTTTAAATTAAATCCCATTATTTTCTCCATTAAATTCACTTCTTTCTGTTTGTTATGGGTGCATAGAAATGCAGTCAACATTTTCTTTTGATTTTATATCCGGCATCTTTGCTAAATTATTATTAATTTTAGTTATTTTTCTGTGGAGAGTTTTGGATATCCCACATGGATAATCATCTGCAAATAATGAAAGTACATTTCTTCCTTTCCAAACTTTATCACTTTTATTTTGTTTTTGTGTTTGTCCTATTGAGATGGCTGGAACTCGAGAACGGTATTGGATACTTGTGATGGTAACTGGCATCCTGGTCTTTAAACAAATGCTTTTGAACATTTTTACCATTGAGCAGGATGCTTGCTTTAGGTATTTTGG
>NW_023190184.1:0-989 GCF_002007445.2 Ailuropoda melanoleuca | reverse complement strand
AAAGCCCAATAAGAGTGAATCAGTATATAATGGCCCTTCTTTTGTAGGATTTGCTGGGTGGATTATGCAGCTGTGTGCAGCTGGTGTGGCTGGTGCCAGGCACATCAGAAGTCCCCAGTGGTTTNCCCAGTGGTTTAGCTGTTGTGATTAATAGAATGCAGACACTAATAGTCACCCAGTAGGGAGGTTGAGAGCATTAAATGCACAGTGCTTGGGGCACAGTATTGGATTCGTAATAATAATAACAACAACAATAATAATGACTGACATTTATCAAGTGCTTATTAAGTTATGTCTTAGAGACTTTACAAGCATTGAGGGTAGCTGCTATCATTATGGATATTTCGACATAGAGCTGTGAGTTTGGACAATATTTTGGGAAAGCTAGTTTTCCAGAGGCTTGAAGATGGGCATGCATCTCTTCATCTTTGCATTTCCTCTCTACACTTTCAGTGTTTCTGCCTCTCCCACTGCCAATGTGGTTTAGAGCAGCGCTCAGATACGTTTGGGCGAACAAAGAGAGGCAAGCTTGTGGAATGAATGAGTGATCCTAGATCACTGAGAACGACCAGCGATGCAAAAGGGTCAACACTCCTGTGTTCATGTGTTGAGTCTGGCTTCAGTTTGAGGAGGGGAAATGGTTTATTCTGAAAAACAGAACAAGGGAACTCAGCAGACTATCTAAATAGACTCAGAATCTTTAGAAATCTTCCTCGGTCATGAAAATCCAACCTGAGATGAATACTGCAATGGGGAGATCCTGCTTAGGCTTTGTGAAGATCCAGCCCAGGGAGGAGGTTGGGGAGCCCTGCCTGTGGCTTGGCAGAGCACTGCTCCCCTCACCACCTCCCCAGGGATGCAGCTCCCATGGTCTCACCTGATGATGCCAACGAGCAAATGAGGATGTCCCTTCCCTTTCCTAGGGTTTTCTGCTTCTACTTTCACTTTCTGTCACCGGAACTGTGTTGTAAATCCGTTATTCTAATGAC
>NW_023190183.1:0-2187 GCF_002007445.2 Ailuropoda melanoleuca | reverse complement strand
GTCATTAGAATAACGGATTTACAACACAGTTCCGGTGACAGAAAGTGAAAGTAGAAGCAGAAAACCCTAGGAAAGGGAAGGGACATCCTCATTTGCTCGTTGGCATCATCAGGTGAGACCATGGGAGCTGCATCCCTGGGGAGGTGGTGAGGGGAGCAGTGCTCTGCCAAGCCACAGGCAGGGCTCCCCAACCTCCTCCCTGGGCTGGATCTTCACAAAGCCTAAGCAGGATCTCCCCATTGCAGTATTCATCTCAGGTTGGATTTTCATGACCGAGGAAGATTTCTAAAGATTCTGAGTCTATTTAGATAGTCTGCTGAGTTCCCTTGTTCTGTTTTTCAGAATAAACCATTTCCCCTCCTCAAACTGAAGCCAGACTCAACACATGAACACAGGAGTGTTGACCCTTTTGCATCGCTGGTCGTTCTCAGTGATCTAGGATCACTCATTCATTCCACAAGCTTGCCTCTCTTTGTTCGCCCAAACGTATCTGAGCGCTGCTCTAAACCACATTGGCAGTGGGAGAGGCAGAAACACTGAAAGTGTAGAGAGGAAATGCAAAGATGAAGAGATGCATGCCCATCTTCAAGCCTCTGGAAAACTAGCTTTCCCAAAATATTGTCCAAACTCACAGCTCTATGTCGAAATATCCATAATGATAGCAGCTACCCTCAATGCTTGTAAAGTCTCTAAGACATAACTTAATAAGCACTTGATAAATGTCAGTCATTATTATTGTTGTTGTTATTATTATTACGAATCCAATACTGTGCCCCAAGCACTGTGCATTTAANCAATACTGTGCCCCAAGCACTGTGCATTTAATGCTCTCAACCTCCCTACTGGGTGACTATTAGTGTCTGCATTCTATTAATCACAACAGCTAAACCACTGGGTACTTCTGATGTGCCTGGCACCAGCCACACCAGCTGCACACAGCTGCATAATCCACCCAGCAAATCCTACAAAAGAAGGGCCATTATATACTGATTCACTCTTATTGGGCTTTCAAAAAAGCCTGTAGCTCACCCTATTTTATTGATGGGTTGAGCACTTTTCTAGATCATAACTTCTGTAACCCAGGTCATGAAAATGCCTTCTAAGCTCAGTGCCTTTCTGTCACCTGTCAGCAGTGAGAAGGGTGTTGTGAAGTTCATGTAAGTCTTCCATATAGAGCTGGGTTGACAGCCCTGTAGGAAGGATGTCAGTTACCAGTTCGGAGAAGGTGAGCTCATTTTAATAAAACTTTACAAGTCTCTTAATTGCTGATTCTGAAATGAGCTTCCTCCGGCAAACCAAGGAGAACCTTGGGCTCCTTTGACATCTTCTACAGCACCTGGTAGAGTAGACAGGGCATGCAAGCGCAGCTAGCGTGGCAGGGTGGGGGGGTGGTGGCCGGCCACCTGCTCCGGGCTCAGCATCACGGCAGATGTACTGCAGAACCCACGAGAGAACTCTGAGACATCTGTGCAAAGAAACCAGGCAGGCACGCGTGAGATCGTCTTGCGCAATGCAAGAGACCCCACGGCTGGGGACAGAAGTCGGGACACCCGAGCCCTCATTCCAGCTCTGTTCCTCTGCAACCCAGGACACTTAGGCAAGTGGCTCACCTCTTGACTTCAGTTGCTTTTTCTGCAAAATGAACAGTTCCGATTCGATTGCCTGTAGGAGGGTAAAAAAAGAACAAAGGGAGGGGAAAGATTTGTACAGAAAGGTCCAGTGTCTCACCATTCCACACACACACACTTTCCAACCCCAGTAGCATCCGGGCGCCAGCGGCGGTTAGCCCCCAGAATAGATCCACCCCATTCAAGCCCTGCTCTGCCGTTTACAACTTGCGTGACTTGGGAACTGTACTTAACCTAGACCTTCCCAAACAGGTTGCCCAAAGTTACGGGTGTGTCGCAGTATTGCTCCCTCAGCCCTCGGCACAGCTGGGAGGTGGCAGAGGCCCAGGCCATCACGGCCACCTGTGAAGGGCCTCGCCCTTGTGCGTATTGACCTGCTTCTCGTAACCATACAAATGTGACCATTCTCTGGGTGTGTTCTGTCAGGCGGGAAAGACTGGGAAGTCCCAATAGCCCGTCTAGATCTTGGACTCATCATCTGTAAATGGAAAGAATAAGTTCTGCATCACAAGCGTCTCGTGAAGAGTGTGTATGTAAAGGGCTCAGGAGAGCCGGCGCC
>NW_023190182.1:0-2888 GCF_002007445.2 Ailuropoda melanoleuca | reverse complement strand
GGCAGAGCAGACACATGACTGAGGGTCAGAGGGGGAGGTACAGCCCTCTCCTTACAGATCGTCACCTGAACTAAGACACTCAGCCTTCTGCAGACAGCAAGCTCATCCTCTCAGGCCCCTTTACAGAGCTCACTGGGCCCTCAGAGTGACTTGGATCTCAGAGGAAGAAGTGTGACCCCAGTCTCCAAGCCCATTCTCATTCTATCACTTCCTGTGTTTCTCCACAGACCCAGTGGCTCAGCCTTTTGTCCAGGCCAACAATGCCACAGTCACAGAACATAAGGACTCTGTGGTCCTTACCTGCTCCACAAATAATCCTGGGGTCTCCATCAACTGGTTCTTCAATGGTCAGAGTCCAAAGGTCATGGAGAGGATGAAGCTGTCCCAGGACAACAGCACCCTCACCATAGACCTTGTCAGGAGGGAGGATGCAGGGAATTACCAGTGTGAGGTGTCCAACCCAATCAGTTGCAGCAAAAGTGACCCCATCAGGCTGGATGTGAGCTGTGAGTGACCCTCAACCTCTCCCGTTTCCTCCCTTATATTTCATGGCAGGGGGTGTGAAATGGATGCTACCCTGGAGGAGGTGGGAGCCTCCTTCAGAGCCTCTAGGTCACTGTGGATAATATTCCCTGGAATTAGACGAATCTTGTTAGCATCGTGGTTCTGATATGTACCAGCTGTGGGACCTCGGGCAAGATGCTCAAACTCCTGAGCCTCGGTTTCCTCATCTCTATAACTGGAAAGAGCAGCTGGATCTCAGGGCTGTTGTGAGAGTTGTTATTATGAATTCATGAGATGAAATCTTGAGACAGCGTCATACACAGATTCGGGCTCAATCAAACTTAGCAGCTATTGTTCTTAACGTTATTGTTACTACCTGTAATGTCTCAGGGAATTGGGATTAAGTGTTGTCTGATCACTTTCCAGCTCTGTGGCCTTCACTGATTTCCTGAAGCCATACTCGGATGCTCATTTTGCACAGTGGAGATGACACCTGGCCCCCTCATGGGCAGGGAAGCAGCAGATAAGAGGTAAAGTATTTCCCACATGCCTGGCACAGAGCCGACCTCGAAAGCAGTCAGCTAATGTTATTCTCTTTAATCAGTGAAGAGTGGACAGCTAAGGGCACCCTTCTAAGACCATCAATGATGATGGAACAGAAGACAGAGGGGAAGAGGCATAAAGTGAAAAGAAATAAACAGGATGCCAGTGCTGTCCCTGGGGATCAGGGGACAATGTAAAGATCAAAGGAAGTGGAGGGTTTCACTGTGAGGAATAAAATGGTGCAGTGGCGGAGGGGATGGGTCACTGTGGTGACAGCACACATGCCAGGCAGACCTCAAGTCCTTTCTTCCTCCCTAACCAGTTCCTTCCCCCAAGGCCCTTCCTGGCTTCCCCAGATTTGACTTGGAACTCATTCCCTGCCCTTTTTCTTCTTAGTTTAGATGGAAGCAGCACCACAGGTCTCCCTCTGTGGTCCATCATTGGCATTGCAGTCAGGGTCCTGGTCGGACAGGCA
Source organism: Ailuropoda melanoleuca (assembly GCF_002007445.2). Classification (NCBI taxonomy): domain Eukaryota; kingdom Metazoa; phylum Chordata; class Mammalia; order Carnivora; family Ursidae; genus Ailuropoda; species Ailuropoda melanoleuca. Next base: position 1,366 of record NW_023190182.1, on the reverse strand, counting down.
CTGACAGTGGCCCTGGGTTGTCTCCTGCTCCTCATAAGGACTGGAAGGTATGATGGAGTTTCGTACACACTGATCCTGTCCTGCAGCTGCCCGCCGGCCAGGACGGGATCCTGACCTAGGATTCTGGGCTGGCTTTTTCAGCCCTCCCAAAAGCCCCTGGATTTTCCCTCTCATTCCCCTGGCTCTTTCCTCACCAGTTGCTGACTGGGGTGCTTCTTTCACATGTTCCTCAATTATAAATTAGAGACAATTAAGGAACAGCTCCTCAAGGTTTTCCTGGTTCACTTGGCAACCCTACAGCCGTGCCAACAGGACTAAGTACTCAGTAAATGGCACCTCCCGTGGTGTACTTAAGTCCACACGCCCTGCGAGGGGGATTTGCAGCCTCAGGATCTGAGGGGGGTCCTGGTCAGGGTCACGCAATGGAGAGTGGGAGTGCGTGACAGGCCAGGTGGCATCATCCTCCAAATGGAAGCTGCAGGAACCACAGTCTCTGATGTGTGAGACCAGAGACCTGGGTTCGGCCAGGTAGAGGCCCTGGGATGTCCTTTATGCCTCTTGTCCAGGCAGATGGAGAAGAGGACAGGCCACTGTCACATTTCAGCATTTCCTGCCTGAGTAGGTAAGGGTCTGGCCACAGCAGGGGCACCACATTTAGGGATCCAACATACCCAGGGCTCCCCAAGCGTCCTGCACACACAGCTGCAGCCTGGACCCTTCCACTCGGTCAACCCCTCATGTTTGATTCCTTTCCTGGGTCCTCCATCCCTTTTCAGAACACTTTCTTCTAGATGCCCATCATCTTGAGGGTCTTCCCCTCTGGGCTCCAATGGCCTTTCCTTATCCCTTCTCCTGGGCCCTTCCTCTGCTAAACAGCACTGGTGGAGAGAGGTGGTCTCTAACCCCTGCCTGGAATGAGGATCCTGCTTATCCCCTGTGCAAATACCAAAGCTGTGACCTCTCCCTGCACCCCTCACACATAAGCCTGATCATTCTTAGGGCCAGTGGCTGGTGTGATCTCAGAGTACTCTGGCACCAGGCATCCACCCCCCGTGAGTACCCTTCAGTCTGGGTGGACTGGGAGCCCTGTAGTTCTGCCCCACATTGTCCACAACTGGCAGTCAACCCCCTGGAGACTCTGACCCTTTCTCTGTAGCTTCAGTACAGGGCATCCCAAATGACTATACACACTGAAGTCTGGAATCTAGGTCATAGGTCAGCACCTTGACCTCACTGGCCCAAAAATGGCCAGTGAGTCTCTCCCTGGGAGGTACTCCTTCTCCCTGGTTCGCTGAGAGCAGTGGGCCTGTCCTCTCCTGGGAGGATGGGCCCAAGCTTCTCCACAGCCCTGGTGCTAACACCTGTC
>NW_023190181.1:0-568 GCF_002007445.2 Ailuropoda melanoleuca | reverse complement strand
CAGATAAGATCTACATTTATATTTGCCAGACACAAATTAACCTATTTCAGTTGGGTTTCTTAGATATAAATTTTAGAATTAATTTTATTGTTGTATTAATTTTTATTTGCTAGGATCTAATTTTAGAGATTGGTATGATTANTTAGAGATTGGTATGATTAAAGATGAGCTACAATCCCTTATGAATACCTGAAATATACTTGTTTTTTCATTACTTCAAGGGAGCAATCCTTCAGAGTCTCTTGTTTGGTTTTGATTTCCAGTTCTGTCACCCTAGCCTCCAAAGACTGTCAAAAGTTTCTTTTAGTCTTCATGCATCAAGGTTGCCCAACTTGAATTGGCAAATCCCCAGATGATAATGGTAGTTATAAATGTCAGGTTTAACAGTGTCAGCCTTCGTCTTTCTGCTATCTTGGGTTTAGTAAATCTTCACCAAAGAGATGGTCAAATTAATGTAGTTTTTCATTATCCTAAATGGCATTCCTCCTCAATCTATTTTTAATGCAAATTCTATTTATTCAATTCTTTCTTTATTTGAGGATTTCTTTGTTAATTCAAAAACATCTTT
>NW_023190180.1:0-605 GCF_002007445.2 Ailuropoda melanoleuca | reverse complement strand
CAAGGATAGGGGACGGGCCGAGGAGGCTCTGATCACCCAGATGTAGCTAGCTCTCAGGTCAACTGGAGGTTGCATCCTCTTAACGATCTCCTACAACAGAAGCAAAGAATTAAAACATCTACTCCTATCCATGGATCCCTGTCCAATGATAATTGTGAAATTAGAAAGTCCTATCATGCCAAAAGAGTGGATAGGTAACAGGTTTTGTGGAATGCATAGCCGTACACACAGAACTTAGAGAATGCCCTCTCACTCCAACNCCAACATTTCATCAAGTCTCTGTGTCTACAGTATACAGAGGGGACACAGCAGGGACAGCGCTAACAAGAAAATCCTTTTCTAAACTGTCCCCACCAGACCCCACCTTGTCCACTTCAAGAAGGAAAGACAGCTATGAAACAGATAGCTGGGTCTACTTTCTTTGCTCAGTGCCCCCAGCAGACAACACAAATGTAGACCGACACCATACCTTTATCTTGTCTTGTGCTTTTTGTATTTAGCACCCGCATGAGAGTTTCTGAGAATCTCACTGCGTGCACGGTCTTTGCTGTCAGTCTAATAGCACTACTGTTTCTTCACCTTCAGCAATTCACTGATGGGTCTTT
>NW_023190179.1:3688-9321 GCF_002007445.2 Ailuropoda melanoleuca | reverse complement strand
AGTTGTATTTTAATTTTCATTTAGTTTCTGTTATTGATTTATATTTTAATTATAATGTGGCTTGAAAAGAACCAATATATGACTTTTATTCTTTTAAATTTGTTACGGTATGTTTTGGGGCCTTGAATATTACATAATATGCCATATGAGCTTGAGGAGAATGTGTAATCTGCTCTTGTTGGATGAAGTAGTTGATAATTATATCCAGTTGATTGATGGTGCTGTTGAATTCATTGATGTCCTTACTGACTTTTTGCCTTCTGAATCTGTCCCTTTCTGATAGAGGAGTGTTGAAATAAACTATGAATAACTCAATCAAATGAGTTTCATTCTTAATTTTTTGAGGGACCTTCATACTGTATCAATTTACAATTCTATCAACAATGTAAAAGGCTTCCCTCTCCTCCACTTCCTCTCCAACACTTGTTATTTCTTGTATTTTTGATAATAACCATTCTAATAGATGTTAAATGATAACTCATTGTGGGTTTGATTTGCATTTCCTTAGTAATTACTGATGTAGAACATCTTTTCACACGTCTTTTGACCAGCCGTATGTCTTCTTTGGAGAAATGTCTATTCATATCCTCAGTTTATTATTATTATTTTAATCAGGTTGGTTGTTTTGCTGTTGAGTTGTATGAGTTCTTTCTATATTTTGGATATTGACATATATTGAACATATGGTTTGTAAATATCTTCACCCATTCAATAGGTTCCCTTTTCATTTTGATGATGGTTTCCTTTCCCATACAGAAGCTTTTTAGTTTGACGTAGTCACATTTGTTTCTTTTGCTTTTGTTTATTTTGCCTTTGGAGTCAGATCCACGAAGACCTTACTAAGACAGATGTCAAGGAGTTTACCACTCTTGTTTTCTTCTAGGAATTCNAAGACAGATGTCAAGGAGTTTACCACCCTTGTTTTCTTCTAGGAATTTTATGGTTTCATTTTGCAAGTCTTTAATTCATTTTGAGTTAATTTTTGAGTATGGTGTAATATAGTGTTCTAGTTTTATCTTTTTGTATGTGGCTGTCCAGTTTTTCTAATACCATTTATTGAGGAGACTGTCCTTTTTCCATTCTATGTTCTTAGTTCCTTTGTTGTATGTACATTAATTGTCCATATTTGTGTATATTTATTTCTGGGATCTCAATTCTGTTCCATTTATCTGTATTCTTCCATTGATCTACATAATATTGCACCAAAATCATACTGTTTTGATTACTATAGCTTTAGGTATAGGTAGATAAAGGCATAGTTTGAAAGCAACTTTTTTTTTTTTAAGATTGCTTTGGATATTTGGGAATTTTCATGATTTCACACAAGTTTTAGATTATTTGTTATAGTTCTATAAAGTATGCCACTGAAATTTTATAGGAATTACATTGAATCTGTAAATTTTTCAGGCTAGTATGGACATGTTAATATTCTTCCAATTCACAAGCACAGAATATTTTGTCATTTATTTGCATTTTCTTCACATTCTTTCACAGTGTTTTGTAGTTTTCAGTGTGTAGATCTTTCACCATTTTGGTTAAATTTATTCATATGTATTTTATTCTTTTTGGTGAGTTTGTAAACGGGACTGCTTTCTTATTTCTTTTTANATTTGCATTTTCTTCACATTCTTTCACAGTGTTTTGTAGTTTTCAGTGTGTAGATCTTTCACCTTTTTGGTTAAATTTATTCATATGTATTTTATTCTTTTTGGTGAGTTTGTAAATGGGACTGTTTTCTTATTTCTTTTTCTGATATTTTATTATTAGTGTATAGAAATGTCACACATTTCTGTATATTGATTTTGTATCCTGTCACTTTGGAATTTATTTCAACACTTTATTGGTGGATTCTTTAGAGTTTTCTATATACAGTATCCTATCATCTTCAAATAGTGACAGCTCTAGTTCTTCCTATCCAATTTGGATGCCCTTCCTTCCTTTCTTCCCCCCCTTCCCTCTTCTAATTGCTGTGGCTAGGGTTTCTAATACTAATTGAATTAAAGTGGCAAGAATGGTCATCCTTGTCTTATTTCTGTTCTGAAAGGAAAAACTTTCATTTTTTCATCGCTGATTATGATGTTAGCTTGTAGGATTTCCTATATGGCCTTAATTATATTGAGATATGTTTCTCTACCATTTTATTGAGAGTTTTATCCTAAATGAATGTTAAATTTTATCAAGTGCTTTTTCTGCACCTACTAAGATGACTATATGATTTTTATCTTTGTTAATGTCATGTATCATGTTAATTGATTTGCAGATGTTGTACCATCCTTGCATTCCTGGAATAAATCCTTAATTGTGGTATATAATCATTTTAACATATTGGATTTTATTGTTGGATTCAATTTGCTATATACTTCATTGAAGATTTTGGCATCTATGTTTCTCAAGAATATTGGCCTGTATTATTTATATTTATTTTTTGCATATGTCTGGTGTCCTAGTCTGGTTTTTGCATCAGGGTAATGCCAGACTCATAAAATGTGTTTGAAAGCTTTTGCTCCTCTTTAATAATTTGGGAGAGTTTGACAAGTGTGGCTTGGCATTACCTATGTTCTAATTGGTGAAGTTAGACTTCTTGATATGTAATGTGGTTAATGATATAGCTTGATTAATATGAATTTCTATCAGTACTTTCTCCTCATTACCTATGTTCTTTGTTCCTATTTTTGTCTTTTACCGGGATTTTTATTTTTTTGCCTTTTTTGGTTTTAATTATTTATATAATTCAATTTTCTCTCCTTAAAATTAGGTAGACATCTTCAATGCCTTTTTAGTAGTTTCAACAAAATTTGCAAGTTATATTTACAGCTTATCCAAATTCACTTTCAAATAACAGTATGCCCAATACTCCTTCACAGGTGGTGTGAATGCTTAATAATAATAAAAATAATCCTATTCCTTTCTTCCTTTGCATAATTTCTGGCACTCATTTAAGTTATACATAAGGATACATATGAATGTGTGTGTATATATTATATATATGCCAACATTGTTGAATACAGTGTTGCTATTTTGAACAGTTACACTTGAAATCAATTAAGAATAATAAAAAGAATAAAATGATTCTACCTTTACTTATTATTTCTCTGTACTTCTTCCTGTCTTTATGTAGACTTAGGTTTCTGATCCGTATCACTTTTATCTTCTAAAAAAAAATTAAGATTTGTTAACATTTTAACAAGACATGTCTTATGTCTACTGGCAACAAATTCCCTTAATTTTTGTTTGTCTATGAAAGTCTTTATTTCTTATTCCTTTATAATTTTTTAAATTTTGTAAAAATTTCAGTATACTTAACATACAATGTTATTTTTTTTAACGATTTTTACTTATTTATTTGACAGAGAGAGAGAAAGAGAGAGAGTAAGTATAAGCAGGGGGAGCAGAAGGCAGTGGGAGGAACAGGCTCCCTGCTGAGAAAGGAGCCCAATGCAGGGCTCAATTCCAGGACCCTGGGATCATGACCTGAACCAAAGGCAGATGCTTAACTGACTGAGCCACCCAGGTGCCCCCATACAACATTATTTTAATTTCAGGTGTAAAATATGGTGATTCAATAATCTATACATTACTTAGTGCTCATCATAGTAAATGCACTTTTCATCCCCTTCACCTATTTCACCCATCTCTCCACTAAACTCTTCTCTGGCAACCACTAGTTTGTTCTCTGTATTTGAGAGTCTGTTTTTTGTCTCTTTAGTTGTTTGTTTTATTCCTTAAATGATACATATGAGTGAAATCATATGGTATTTTTCTTTCTCTAACTGACTTATTTCACTTAACTTTATACCCTCTAAATCTGTCCATGTTGTTGCAAATGGCAAGATTTCATTCTTCTTTTTTTTCTAAAGATTTATTTGTCAGAGAGAGAGAGAGAGAGAGAGAGCACAAGCATGGGGAGCAGCAGGCAGAGGGAGAAGCAGGCTCCCCACTGAGCAAGGAGCTGATGTGGTTATTGATCCCAGGACCCTGGGATCATGACCTGAGCCAAAGACAGATGCTTAACCAGCTGAGCCATCAGATGTCCCAGCAAGATTTCATTCTTTTTTTATGGCTGAATAATATTTCATTGTGCATGTATACACACACAAACATCACATCTTTATCCCTTGATCTATCAGTGGACACTTGGTTGCTTCCATATCTTGGTTATTATAAATAAAGCTGCAATAAACATAGAAATTTTATTTTTTCTTTTGAAGGACAATTATGTGGAGTACAGAATTCTAGGGTAGAATTTTTGGGGTTTTTTTTGTTTTTGTTTTTCCCACAGCACTTTAAACATTTGACCATTTTTTTCTCGTTTGCATGGTTTCTGAGGAATAATTGAATGTAATTCTTACATTTGTTTCTCTATAGGAAAGGTGTTTTTTTCCCCTCTGGCTTCTTTCAGGATTTTTTTCTTAATCTGACTTTCTAGAATTTTAATATAATATGCTTAGGTGCATTTTAGTAAGCTTGGTGTTTTCTTAGCTTCTTTAATCTGTGGTTTGGTATCTGACATTTATTTGAGAAATTTCTCATTACTTCAAATATTTTTTTTCTTCTTTTTCTAACTTCCCCTTCTAATATTCCCATTTTGAATATGTTATACCTTTTGTAGTTGTAACAACTGAATATTCCAGTTCCTGGATATTGTTTCTTTTCTTTTCTCTTTGCTTTACAGATTTGAAAGTTTCTATTGAGATATCATCAAGCTCAGAGATTATTTCCTTAAGTACTTTTAGTCTCCTGATGAGCCCATAGAAAGTTTCTCCATTTCTGTTACAGTATTTTTGATCTCTGGCATTTTCTGGTTCCTTTTTCAGCATTTTTGTCTCTTTGCTTATGTTGCCCATCTGTTCTTGCATGCTAATTTATCCATAAGAGACCTTAGCATATTAATCATAGTTGTTTTGGATTCCTAGTCTGATAGTTCCAATATCTCTGCTATATCTAGTACCTGTGTTTTTTCTGCCTCTTCAAGCTGTTTTTTACGTTCTAGTGTTCCTTGGAATTTGTTTTATGAAAACTGGACATGATGTAGTGGGTAAAAGAAACTGCTATAAATAGGTGTTTGGTAATGTGATGATGAGGTGTGGGGACAGAGGAAACATTCTATAGTTATGTGATTAGGTCTCAATCTCAGTGAGTTGTACCTCTAGGCTGTAAAGTTCACAAGTGTTTCTCATTTTGTTTTCCCTTGCCATAGTGGGAGAGGGTCCTAGTATGGGCGGGCGAGTTTGGTATTTTCCTTTGACCAGAATTGTTAGAGTCTGAAGAAAAATTCCAATCATTTATCCTCTGGTAAAATACTTTATCTTGAGGGGCCTTGTTAAGAATAGAATGATCTGGCATGCTTCTAAATGTTTACTTTTGCCAGAAGCCCAAGAGAATTTTTCTCCAATATTTACTCTGAGAACCCATTCAAGGTGGAGAGTAAAAGTAACAATGAAGAGTACCCCAACCACCATGTTTCATATTTTGGGGGCAGCAGTTTTTCCTGTGACATCTCTTCTTTAATGGATCTAAGAAGAGTTGATTTTTCAGTTCATTCAGCTTTTTCTTGTTAGGTTGGATTGACAACTTCTAAACTCCTTAACATACTGACCAGAAACCAAAAGTCAATAGTGTTGTTTTGAGGATAA
>NW_023190179.1:0-2213 GCF_002007445.2 Ailuropoda melanoleuca | reverse complement strand
AAAAAAAAATTAAAATTAAAAATGTACAAAAATTGATATTTATCTTTGAAATATTTATCTTTCTTCATGGATATTTTTTTATTGCACACAATTTTAAATTAATACTCTTGTGGTGCATTGTTAGTATCCACAACATTACCAAAATTAAAAGTCAGTTCAACTCTAGACTAGGTTTACTTAACTCCCAATACTAATTTCCTAAAAATAAAAGGATCCTTATTTTCAGGGTAATACAGTTTACCTTAGTCTCTACTGTGTCACAATGTTTGGTATCTGATTAAAAATTTCAAGGCACACATCTCCAAACAACAAAAACAGGAATGCCCAGAAAAATACCCATTACTGAGAAATCATTCAAAAAATTTGGGCTGTAAATGATCAGATAAGGATTTTATAATGATATTAATTAACATGATAAAGATTTAACGGAAAAGATGGACAAAATGCATAAGCAAATGGGGAATTTCAGTAACAAGAGCCAAGTGGAAATACTGAAATATAAAATATGTCAATGATACCTTTATTTGATACTTATGACTCAACTTTACACAGCTGAAGAAAGAATTAATGAACTTGAACATGGTTCAATAAATAATATTCAAACTAAAACACAAATGTAAAAGACTAAAATAAGAAAATAAACATACAAATAAAATAATTGATAATCTAAAATTTGTGGGGTCATATTGGCAATATCAAACAGTTCAAAATGCATACAACTGAAATCCTAAAGAAAGTTAAGAAAAAAAGAGAAAAAGAAAAATAACAAGGGACAAAAAACATTTGAAGTAACAATGGCTGACAAATTTTATAAAAGACATCAAATTACAGATACAAAAATGTCAAAGGATCCCTAACTGGATAAATCAATAAATACATTTAGAAGTCCTCATCAGTCATTAGAATACCAAAAACAGACAATCTTGTAGGCAGCCAGAGAAAAAGGACACAGTACAGAAGGGAGGGGAAAAAAAAGTNCATATTGGCAATATCAAACAGTTCAAAATGCATACAACTGAAATCCTAAAGAAAGTTAAGAAAAAAAGAGAAAAAGAAAAATAACAAGGGACAAAAAACATTTGAAGTAACAATGGCTGACAAATTTTATAAAAGACATCAAATTACAGATACAAAAATGTCAAAGGATCCCTAACTGGATAAATCAATAAATACATTTAGAAGTCCTCATCAGTCATTAGAATACCAAAAACAGACAATCTTGTAGGCAGCCAGAGAAAAAAGACAGTACAGAAGGGGAGGGGAAAAAAAGCGGGATAAGAATTACAGCAGCAGATGTTTCTTCAGAAGACAGTGGAGGGCCATCTTTAAAGTACTGGAGAAAAATGAGCCAATATACAAAAAAAGCTATAATTATTAAGAGATGAAGAAAAATAATTGGAAAAATTCAATATTCATTCTCATAAATATTCTCAGTACACTGTCAACAGAAGAAAACATCCTCACTTTGACAAAGCTATTTATGACAAATGTAAAGCTTATGTCAAGACAATAATGAAAGACTTAATGTTTTCCTCCTAAGTCTAGAAACAAGAAAAACTTGCTCTCATCACATTTATTCCATACTTTACTGAATGTATTGGTCAGGGTAATAGGGGGAGGGGAAAAAAGGCCTAAAGATTAGAAAGAAGTAATACCATCCACAGATGACACAATGTTTATATAAAATGTATTGAATCTAAAAATAAAAAACAACTAAAATGAATAAACTTTACAGTGTTGCAGTATAAAAGGTCAATAGAAATAAAAGGCAAAATTTGTTAACTTAAAGATCTTTTTCTTACACAAGTGGCCAATGAACATACAAAAAAAGATTTTCACCATATTAACCATGGAAAAGCAAATAAAAACAAAAAGAGTTCACATTTATATCCACTACGATGATGAAAATTAACATAACTAGTATTACCAAATAGTGANAGAAGTGGATTAAACAAAACTTTTACCCTTACCTGGTAGGATTGCAAAATAATAAACCATGTTGAAAAGAGTGTGGCAGTTTCTCATAAGGTTCACCATATGATCCAGTAATTCTGACTGGTAGATCCAGTGAGGCTGATGAGAAATGCTGAATTGACTACGAATGGTCACAGGGGATATTTCTGGGGTGATAATGTTCTCTACCTTGTCTGAAGGATAGAGATATGGCTAAATAAATGTCATAACTCATAGACTTGTATACTCAAATTAGGTAC
>NW_023190178.1:284-1086 GCF_002007445.2 Ailuropoda melanoleuca | reverse complement strand
ATATGCTCAAACAGGGACAGAAAGAGTTCCTCGGTGAAATACACAAAGGAACCTCATCAAAAGCCAACTGGAACAGCTCTTCCACCCAACCTCAGCTCAGGCATGTGGATTATAGGGCAAGATTCCTCACCTGATCTTGACCCCTTTAATACACAGCCCAGCTTTGCTCTGGGCCCANTGGGCCCGTCCAAACACTGGTTTATTTATATTTTGCCTAAAGCCAATCCACACCCTAAATCCTATAACTCTATCATTTCATTTGTTTTGTGGGACACCCTCATTCCCCTCGTGTGCAGTTTCCTGCACTGAAATGGACGAAAGGAAACTTGAACTCATTGAACCACAAGCCCATTCCAGGGGATCTTGAACTAATTGGACTGAGACAGAGTCACTAATCTGCAACCTCCCAGCCCAGTTAGCATTCTACCCTTGTTTAATTGTTTTTGGTAGCTAAGCACAGCCATGGACGCTTTCATGCACTTCCAGCCACGGGAGAAAAACATCATTATTTTTGCCGAAATAAAACTTTATGGAGAAAAGACCACTGGATAAAAAAAAAAAAATTTGTGTAAAATGTTAATTCACACTGACATCTTATGTAACAAATTTTCGTTTAATTGTTTTCAGTAGAGTTGAGAACATAAACAATCCTAGTATTTATAATGTGTATTCTTAACACTTTGTACATATCCAACCTGGTCAGAAACAAGTTAAATATAAGATTTTATAGGTTGAAATCAGGCAACATGATGCCCCCAGCTTTGTTTTTCCTTTTCAACATTTTCCTCGGAGATTCAGGGCC
>NW_023190178.1:0-197 GCF_002007445.2 Ailuropoda melanoleuca | reverse complement strand
CGGGATGGCATTGAAAGTGTAGATTGCTCTGGGTAGCATAGACATTTTAACTATGTTTATTTTTCTGATCCATGAGCATGGAATGTTTTTTCATCTTTCTGTGTCTTCTTCAGTGTCTTTCAACAATGATCTGTAGTTTCTAGAATATAGATCCTTTACCTCTCTGGTTAAGTTAATTCCGAGATATTGTATGATTT
>NW_023190177.1:0-1268 GCF_002007445.2 Ailuropoda melanoleuca | reverse complement strand
CAAAGAAGAAGGGAAGAGTGATATCAGCAAGATGATGGAATAAACCATCCTCTTCTCATATTCCTGAACAAGAATTTGGCATCCGTCCACGGACAACAATGCCTTTGTGGGAGGTTTGGGATCCAGGTAGGAGACTGTACAACCCTGGTGCAGTCCAAGATGGTAGAGAACAGTTTTGAGATCACAGGCCCACACCCAAGCAGCCTGACTCGTCAACGTGGTCCCAGCTATGGTCCTGGAAACAGCTCCATACCCCTGAGGACTCAAATGCAGCCCCTTTTGACTTGATCCTGTGACCAGTCCCATATGGCAAGGCACTCAAGGGAATCATGTCCATCCATAGGTTGGGAAATAGGCATACAGACCTTCATCTTGGCTGTGGACCCTGAAGTAGCTGGCAAACCAGCTCTAGCCCCTCTGGCCAGAGTCTGGGAGCCCCTGGAGATAAGCCCACCAAACTGGGTTGGACTGTAGATTCTGGTAGTCCTGTAACAGGGTTCCAGCTTGTCCCCACAGCAGGGTTGACACAGGGACTAGGCAGGAAACACTCCTGTCTGCACCTGCCACAGTGGCCAGCAGTCCTAAGGTCTAGGGAGGCAGCAGGAGACACTCCTGTCTGTGAACCCAGCAATAGATTGCTGATTGAGGACCTGACTATGGACCCTGAAGCAGATCCTTGTCTTAGTACCACCCTTCTGAACAAAGTACTGGAGGCAGTCCCATCTACCCAGGGGCCAGACCAAATCAGTGCCCACCGGAGCACTGATTGAACCTGTAAATGTAAATTTTACATTACATTTGGTGGTGTAAACAAGTAAAAATAATTTAGGAAGTTTGTCATTATCTCTTACAGTGCGTTATTTATGTATCTTATGACACACAAACTCTATTCCCAAACAGATACCCGAGACAAGATCTTACACACGTAGTGGAGAAGATATGTGTAAGAATATTGATGACAGCATAGCCAACAAGATAAAAGTTCCAGAAATAAAATGCGCCTCAACAGGAGTTTTGATCCATGAAAACTGTTGTTTTTACACAACAGACTATTATACAACAAAGAAATTATAGATATACCCACAATGAGAGTGAATCTGAGCAATAATATAGTAAGGATGAAAAGTCAGTCCCAAAACATTACATATAGAATTTGCTTTTTTAAAAAACTGAAGTCCATACTGTATTCAGATTTCCTTAGTGTTTTTCTTAACATTCTTTTTCTTTTCCAGGGACTCTCTCAGGATACCATCTTATTCTACATTTTA
>NW_023190176.1:0-2436 GCF_002007445.2 Ailuropoda melanoleuca | reverse complement strand
GATAAGAGCAATAGGAGTAGTATTCCTTTGATTATGGCTGACTCTGGATTGTAAGAGGATTTACTCAAAAGTCTAAGGGACAAACAAAATGAACAAAAAACAACAAAACTAAGACTAATAGAACAAAACTAAGCTAGATGATGTTTAAAGCATTTCATAAAAATGTCCAGCTTGTCTTTCTTCTGCAGACTAATCTACATGTAGCCAAAGATCTTTTAGAGAGTTCTGTTTCCTAACACTGCATGAATTTTCTCATTCCATCTCAGGTGTCTGGTTTCTCACCTCTTTCTAACATACAGGGTCTCAAACAAATGACACGGTAAAATTTCAGACAGTATTATCCACCCCAGTGGCTTATTTTCTGTTGCTAGTGAAGGTTAAACGTGTCCTCTTGCAAAAGATATAACTAAAAGCTCAGGGTCCTTAATATTCTTAGAAACCTCCTAATTTCTTCTGTTCTCTCATTTGCACATGAGGAAGAAAACTGCCAACCACCTTAAATTTAATTTCCCAACTTAAGTTTGCTTATACCTCAAATTGTTGGAATAATGAAAAAGAGCAGCTTCATGTATGTAAATAGTATCATGGGATTTTTCAAGAATAAATAACTCACTTTTGGTGAACTGTACCTCTCATCGCCACCTATCACCATCATCAATAATGAGTAATTCTAACAATAGATACCACTGATCAAATTTGTTATGTGTGCAGTAACCAGAGAGGAAGAGGAGTTCCCCCCTCCCCTCTTGACTGGTGTGCTTCCACTTTGAGCTTGGCTGGGCTCCATTTATACTTCTGTTTGTGCCTGAAGCTGTTGGTAGGGCTGATGTTCAGATTTCTAATAACTCTCTTGCATACTCTTTTAATCCAGTGCTTCTCACACAGTGTGTCTCGGGGTTTTAGTATTCCATAAGCTGTAGAGAAAAAAGCATTTATTTGATTGTGATATTGAATAATGATTGCCTTTACCCTGCTTGCAGAGAAGCAAAAGCTAATGGGTAGCATTTTCACAATTCAGATTGTTCTCCAATAATTTTTTACATGTCTTTGGCTCCAGACACGACTTTTCTATTAAAGGTTGTCAGTAGACGATAGAAGAAAATGAAATCGCAAATTCATATCAATAGGAAAACTCAAAACCAATCATTTGTTCTTGGTTCAATGGTTTGTTGGGTGTTTTATTCTGTTTTAAGACATATAAGCTGGTAGTAGTGAGTTTATATGCTATACAAATAATAAAAGATGGATTTCTTTTTGCTAGTATTTAAAAATAATGTACAGATTAAATAAAAAATATATTTATTTGTATTTTAAAAAATATTTCTCAAAAGAACATGGTGTTTTGCAAATAAGATTGTAATCTGGATCTCTGCCCCCTAAAGAAGTCTGAGATGCTTTGTCTTAGGATAATAAGCATTCTAGTCCTCTAAAGAACATGGATAGAAAAAAATTCGTGGATAGAGACTAAGCCTAAAACACATGTACCCTATGTGTGAAGTAACTGTGCAGTTATGTATGAACCATTGCTAAAACTGATAGGAATGTCTGATTATTGAAACCGTTGTTTGATGCTCAGTATCACATATGCAGATCTAAGATCGTAGTGTTCCTTCCCAATAGAATTTTGTGATTGGAATGACCTGTGAAGGTATTTGAACAAACCATCGGAAACTTGAACTTCCCCAAAATGATTCTTTACCTTTCCTGTGCACACCTCCAAGAGGACCTTAATGTGACCCTGACTCCAAGGTAAAATAATAGCATTTATGTTTGCAACTATGTTACTTATATGTGGATCTTGTGAAGGAAATGAACCAACCTAGCACATTTTTAGACTAGGAAGATGCTTTACAATAGGAATCTGTACTATATTCATGTAGGTGCAAATATGAAACTGTATTCCTATATATACAAACTCTTTGAATCTTAGCTAGTGAAACCTCTCATGTTTTAAATTGTAATTCTTAGCTTCATATTACTCAATATGGAAATTCCCACCCATGGCCTGAGAGGGGATGAAAATTCTCTTTATATATACAGTCTGCATTCACACAAAACATTTTATTTACATTACCAATTTAATAAAATCCCCTACTGTGCAAGTATTCTCCATATGTGGAGACTGAGGACCAGAATACATAAAGCCAGTTCTTTGTGTTTTTCAGCTTTTAAAAAATTATGTGCATGTAATCTTTTCCTGTTTTTTTTAAATTGCTTAATATGGTATTTTGCCACTTTTAATTTTTGTTAATCAAGGTGAAAGCTCAGAAAATAAAATTCAGTTTTCATCATCCTATTTTACCCTATATCTATCTCATGGGGAGTACTTCCATTTCTCATGCAAAATTCTGGTGTTTTTCAACAGAGGGTAAGACCAGAGAATTGGCACAGGGTCTGGAAGCCAGGGGAGAGTCATTTGAGACCAAAACAGAAAGA
>NW_023190175.1:264-593 GCF_002007445.2 Ailuropoda melanoleuca | reverse complement strand
ATATGCAAGTAATGAATCATGGGACTTTACATCAAAAACTAGGGATGTACTGTATGGTGACTAACATAATATAATTAAAAAATATTATTTAAAAAAAAAGAATCTCTCATGGTTTGTCTCCCTCTCTGATTTCTTCCCATTCAGTTTTCCCTCCCTTCCTTCCCCTGTGGTCCTCTGCATAATTTCTTATATCCCACCTATGAGTGAAACCATATATTATCTTTCTCTGATTGACTTATTTCGCTCAGCAAAATACCCTCTAGTTCCGCCCATGTTGATGTAAATGGTAAGTATTCATCCTTTGTCATGGCTGAGTCATATTCCATTGT
>NW_023190175.1:0-191 GCF_002007445.2 Ailuropoda melanoleuca | reverse complement strand
TATATATATTTAGCACATCTCCTTTAGCCATTCATCTGTCGATGGACACCTTGGCTCTTCCCACAGTGTGGCTATTGTGGACATTGCTGCTATAAACATTGGGGTGCAGGTGCCCTTTCGGGTCATTACATTTGTATCTTTGGGGTAAATACCCAGTAGGGCAATTGCTGGGTCATAGGGTAGCTCTATTT
>NW_023190174.1:0-609 GCF_002007445.2 Ailuropoda melanoleuca | reverse complement strand
GAAGATAAAGCTGGTGTCCCGCCTTCTAGTAAAGACAGAAAAAAGCTATTGTCTTCCAGCTCAAACCATTGTTTTCTGGGTCAATAGTTTAAGAAAAAAGATTAGAAGTAAAGCTTNGAAAAAAGCTTAGAAGTAAAGCTCTTGACATAATGGCTAATTCTCAGGAACCAGAAAGGAAAAGACTGAACATGGTAATTAAAAGCAGAGCTTACAAAATAGGAAGTAAACGGCAAGAGTTCACAGGCTTAAAACTATATGAAAACAAGATTTTTGGTTGTGGTTACTCAACCAAGGATTTAACCAGAAGCAGAGACTAGAAATCTACTACATTTGGAAGGAAATTTATTGAAAAGAATAAAAGAAGAACAAGACAATACAAACTTTGTTGACATGAACCTTTAAGAAACAATCCTTTGGCCTTAGGCCAACAGCAATAGGAAGTGAGCTCTGTCACTTCCAGCAAGAATTTCTACTTCAGTACCTCAATCTAGCCATGAAGATGGTAGAGGAGTGCCCTGCAAAGGGCATAACCAAGGCAGCGGATGAACTCAGGACTTTTCCTAGAACAAATAATTGATACTATTTATGTTCACCGACATCTAATCATTT
>NW_023190173.1:0-1079 GCF_002007445.2 Ailuropoda melanoleuca | reverse complement strand
CGGGGCTCTGGATTCAAACAAACCTAGGCTCAGGTCCCACCTCTATCAAGGTGCTAGCTGTGTGACTTTGGACAAGTTATTGAGCCTCTCTGAGCTTGGTTTCCTCACCTGTAAAGCAGTGCTTACACACCAAAACAGTCAATGCTTGCCGCCCTCAGCACTGTGCCTCATGCATATCAGGCTGTCAGTAAACTGAAGCCAAGACCACGAGGCTCCAGAAGTTCAGAGCAAGGGGCGGGGAAGGAGGCAGAGCTGGCCAGCCTGCGCCCACCGCACCCTCTCTGCCCGAAGGAGACCCTGGCTGGATGGGCATCCAAAGTCTGCTTATACGGGGCCTTGGGCCCTGTTCCTGTCATTTCAGTGATCAGCGTGAGCCGTCCCCTGGATTACGAGCAGATACCCAACGGGCTGATTTACCTGACGGTCATGGCCAAGGACGCTGGCAACCCACCTCTGAACAGCACTGTCCCTGTCACCATCGAAGTGTTTGTAAGTACTCGGGGGTGCTGGTCTTGCCCTTTCAAGATAAGGGGTGGTGAGTGCTTCCCAGAGTGTTGGGGGCCCTGCCTGAACCCAGTGGTGTCAGACTGTGTCCCTACCTCCTTGGCTGTCCCCGCAGCTCTGGGAGTCACCCAGCAGACTGTCCCAAAGTCTGCCCCCCGCAAATTTCTGCCATTGCTGCAGCGGCCAAGCTGCCTCCTAGCTCAGCCGGGGAGGGCAGGCCCTGGAATGTGAGAAGAGCCCCATCATCCTTCTCTAACTTCATTAGGGGGCCTCAGGATGCCCACTGATGGGGAACAGGAACTGGGGCTCAAGCAGGAGGAAATGTCGTGGGATTCCCTCATTTAGGGCCATACTTTGTGATGTTTAAGGGAATTACGGAGAGGTCATCTCTCTTCTGTCTTGTCCTCTCTCTATATCCCCCTCTTCCTTTTTTCTTTCCTTTGTCCGGTCCTCCGAGGATCTAAAGGGGCCTGAAACCAAACCACAGCTTGTCTGACATGAATGTCAAGCACACGTTAGTGCTCTCCATGTCTGAAATTATCAGTCACGGTCTCCATCTCCACGCTGGTTCATTT
>NW_023190172.1:0-799 GCF_002007445.2 Ailuropoda melanoleuca | reverse complement strand
CTCTTGTAAAACCTGGTACTCCTTCTCAAGCTGTAAAATATCTCCCTAAAGGTAAATTACAAAATTATCTACTAAAAATAGTTTAAAATGTCTATTTTGATCTTGTTCTGAATAANATAGTCTCTTCAAATAAACAAAGGAGAATAAAAGGCAGATGAAAATTTACAAGGGCAATGTCATGATAATTCATTTTGACTCACCTGTTGTGCCTCAAAAGGATCATATGGCTCAGTATTGACTTCTTGATGTGTTATATTCCAAGACACCTTTGTGGCAAAACAAACACTTATATTTATCTCAATTGCTCCAGTAAAATAAATCCATCATGTAATGACATTTTAAGGCATTCCCACAATTTTTTCAAGGGTTTTTTTTTTGACAATTTTAATAATGTTGTATGCTTCCTACAAATACCTGTATTAGGAAAGAGCTATCACTTAGAATTAGTAAAAATAAAAATGACTTCGGTTCATTACTCTTAACATGTTCTTTTTTTAAAAGATTTTATTTATTTGAGAGAGAGAGACAGTGAAAGAGAGTGAGAGAGAGCATAAGTGAGAGAGCATGAACAGGGGGAAGAGCACAGGGTGAAGCAGGCTCCCTGCTCGGGACTCCGACAAGGGACTCCATCCCACGAGCTGAATGCAGACGTTTATCCAACTGAGCCACCCAGGAGCCCCTTAACATGTTCTTTCAAAACTTTCTTAGAAAACAGAAAATATAATGAAGAGGGGAATAATCCAACAAGGGTTTAATGAATTCATACCCTACAGAGTGAACTATAGGAGAACGTCAATTT
>NW_023190171.1:0-5460 GCF_002007445.2 Ailuropoda melanoleuca | reverse complement strand
CTGCTTGCTGATGAGAGCCGTGACCCTTCAAGTGAGAACAGATGAGCCTGGCTAAGAGCTGTGCCATCTTGCTAATGCTGTGAGACGTCCATAAAGATTGTTCCCACTCTGACAGTAGGTAGGTGTTTCTCCTGAGCAGGAATACCACAGTCTCCTTTAATTCCTGAATGAGGACCCAAGACGAGAAAAGTCAGTCTGACATTCACCCAGGACTGTGAGCAGTTAGAGATGGGAAGGTCTTCTCTACTTGGAGAGGCAAATGCTTAGTGGAAAGAACCTCCATTTTTCAATTTCTTTCTCCTTTTTCAGAAAGAAGTCACCTCACAGTAACTTCAAAACTAGTTTTACGAGGGAATACAGAATGAAAGAAGGGAAAGTTGGATCAAACATCACCAATGAAAACTCGAGAGCAGTATCTTCTGCACTCACAACCAGTCCTCAGAAGACATCAAGAGGAGAAACAAGGGGCATGAGGCATCATGGCCCAGGGAACAGGAATTAGGGAAAAGCTATCAAGGTTAATAAGACCCTCAAGCCTTCTAGAACATCCTCTCCACTGGCCTTTCTCACTACACATAGAAGCAGGGCCCGCCTTCTAACTATAAATTAGACATCAAGCATACCTCAGCCACCTTCGTGAGAGACAGAGGCTCCANAATTAGACATCAAGCATACCTCAGCCACCTTCGTGAGAGACAGAGGCTCCAAAGTTGCCTCTGAGGGGCAGGAGGCTTGGCTGGGAGAAAAGATAGGCAGGGGTTCCTGTGGCTGGATCAGCGGGAAGAGGCGCCCAATTACAAGATTGACTGGGAAGAGGAGGACAGCAGTTTGGATACTGACGATCAGCTGAGACCAGGTCACAGGAAATGGACCCACTGGAAGAAGAGCATTACATCAAACTTCGTTCTCAAGATGAAGTCATCTCAGTCATTCCTCTCCCAGGTTTAGGTATTTATTTGGCAATTTACCCATGATTATCCAAGGAGGCCATCATCATGGCAGTAAAGATCCCCATGTGTTCCCCAGGCTGCTTCACTCACTAATGAATGGGAACGGTGCGGAAATCTGTTGGAGTATTCAAAGGTTAGGGCAGCAAAGGAAAAACAAGGGCACATCAGGACTCTGTTTCTGACCCTGAAAGGAAGGAGGGTGCAGTATAGTAAGAGGATTACACACCACCGACAGCACACGTCAGGCTCACCCATACCTTGCTCATCTCTCTTGGCAGTGGTGCTGCTTCTCTTCCAGAACATAACACTGACGACCACGTTTCACAGAAGCAACGTCATGCAGCAAGTGAGCCTCTGGACTCTCGTAAACTGGTTCCAGGGATGTCGAGTTAAGACTGACAGCCACAGATAATCCTGGGTGAGCTTTTCCACAATAAGGGTGGAGAACAGGTGTCTAAGAAGATACATTAGAACAGGACAGACTTGAGTTTTCATCCTGACAGCGCCCTGGACGAAGATGTGGTTTGCCCGGCAACAAGCTCATAGCAGCAACTCAGCCACTATCCAACACTCTACAAAGATGCTTTCAAGTGACGTGGCAACGTGATTCTATTGTGATTTTAGGATGCAAGGTTTTTGAGGATAAGGTTAATTTATACTGTATGAGAGCTTAAAATTAAAAAAATTTTTTTTTTAGCTTTCCAAGAGTTTGATAAATCTTTTGCTCTACAAAAGCATCAGGCTTGCACTCAAGATAGTTTGGTAAATTCATACTTTGACCACCTGCTCTATCTACTCCAAATGTGGAGGAACGATCGATAAGATACAACAAGAAAGAATAAAAAATATTGACTGGGCTTAAATAGGATAAATATCTCTGAGGAGGAGAAACGGAATTTAAAAAAATGATGAGCAGGGAAGTCACAGGATTCCTGGGCTCCAAGTCCGGAAGAAGGCAGTACACAGGCAGGAGTTTGCCTCTTGTAGGGTAACTGGAACTAAAAGTGTTTCATAGGGTGGGGGAAGGGACAGTGTCGAAGGCACATCTCAACACGCACACAAAACCCCTCAGCAAAGACAGAGATTTATTGGTTCCGGGCATTTACAAAATCTCTGTCCAAACATTAACCGACCATGAAACTGAGCAGAAACTTCAGTGGCATGCCATGACAAAGGATGCAGAATTCATTCAGAAAAGTCACTAACCAGACAACAATGACAGCCACTAGGAACAGCAAATCCTGGGGCAGGGAAAGGAAATCTGATTTCCAGCATCACCATGTTCTATTATTTAAAATGTTCAGTTTTCAGGATGCCTGGGTGGCTCAGCCAGTTAAGTGTCTGCATTTGGCTCGGGTCATGATCCCAGGGTCCTGGGATCGAGTCCTGTCTCTGGCTCCTTGCTCAGTTTCTCCCTCTCCCTCTGCTTGCCACTTCTCTTGCTTGTGCTCTCTCGGACAAAGAAACAAAATCTTTTAAAAATTAATAATAAAAAAATAAAATATTCAGTTTTCAACAAAAGATCACAGGACACCAAAGGAACAACAAAGTATCTCTTATTCATGCATGCATGCATGCACACATGTGTGCACACACACAGAGCAATAAATACACTGTCCCTGAGGAAGCCAAGACACTGGATATACTAGAAAGAGACTTTAAATCAGCTATTTTAAATGTATTCAAAAGACCAAAGGAAACCATGTCTAAACAACTAAAGGAAAGTGAGAATAGTGTCTTACCAAATAGAAAACATCAATAAACACACAGAAATTATTTTTTAAAAGAACTACACAAAAAGTCTAGAGTTGAAAAACACAGGCTCCAGAGCAGATCTGAGCAGGCAGAAGAAAGAATCAGCAAACCTCAAGATAGATCAATTGGAATTATCCCATCTGAACAGCAGAAAGAAGAATGAAGAAAAACAGAGCCTCAGAGACCTAGAGAACACCACATTTCCCACCAATACATAAAGGAAAAGAGTTCTTTCTCTGAGACTGGCATGAAAACCCGGTAACGCTCGTGCTCTCCGAGGTCCACGACCACCAACAGTTGCAGAGGAAGTACCATTTCCTTTTACCGGCCACGTCACTGATGATGACCTGGTTTACGTACCTATGGTAAAATAAAGATAAGTATGTTAGGGGGTGGGCGCGAACCCGCTGCTGTAACAAGAAGTAATCTTGTGCTGTCAGTAAATGGGTTATTTTCACTGTGAGGCAAAACCTAAAGAAACAGGAGCTGATCCAATTTGCCCCTTTCTGACCTCTGAGGGAATGCACGTATCAAAANATCCAATTTGCCCCTTTCTGACCTCTGAGGGAATGCACGTATCAAAACCAGAATGCAGACTTCTATCACTTAGCAACACTCCGGTGTGTGATGTTTCCCTTAACTTTCCTTGTTCATAAGTGCCGGTGCCCTGACGCCTCTTCAGGTAGCCCACCTGCCTCCGTCTTCTGTCACGAGGGCCTGAGGGGGTGTATCTGGGGGTGGGGAGTGATCTTCAACGTTCACATTAATGACTTCTCATCCTGTTGGGGTCTGTTAACTGTACAGTTCAATACATTTTGAGAAATGTAAACAGTGTACATACCACCACCATCAAATTATCACCCCCAAAATTTCTCTGGGCCCCTTTCCGGTCAGCCCCCCTCAGGCTTACCCCTGGCTCCACATGACCACTGATGTGCTACCTCTTAGACTAGTTTGCCTTTTTTTAGAATTTCATGTATGTGGGCGCCTGGGTGGCTCAGTCGGTTAAGCGTCTGCCTTCGGCTCAGGCCATGATCCCAGGGTCCTGGGATCGAGTCCCGTGTCAGGCTCCCTGGGAGCCTGCTTCTCCCTCTACCTGCCACTCCCCCTGCTTGTGTTCTAATAAATAAAATCTTTAAAAAAAAACAAAGAACTTCATATGGATGGATTCATATGGCGTGTCTTCTCTTGTGCCTGGCTTCTTTTGTTTGGTATAACGTCTGAGACTCATCCATGTCACTGTGTGGATCAGATTCTTCTTTTTGTTGGTGGGTAGCATTTCTTTGAATGAACACGCTAATATTTGTTTCTTCACTCGCCTGATGGACACTCGTGCTGTTTCTAGTTTTAGGTAACTATTGACACAGCTGCTATGAACGGATGTGCATAAGTCTTGGAACGGACATGCTTTTTCACATATCTTGGGTGAGTACCTAGGAGCGGAATCTCTGGGTTATATGGTAATTGTATAACTTCACAAGCCCTGCCAAACCATCCGTTCACGTGGCTGCACTGCTGTGCACTCCCACCCGTGTGTGAGTTCCAGAGGCCCCCAACTTTGCCCAAACTCGATTCTGTCAGACTTTATTATGGTCATTCTAGACTAGATGTTCAGTGCCCTCGCTGCGGTTTTAATTTCATTTCTTGATGACTACCGACGTTACACATCTCTTCACGTGCCCATTGTACGTTGCTCGCCTTTACAAATCAAAGTGGAGCGACAGTGTACAAGTGCTTTGGAGATGCCTGAACTGATGGGAAGCGGCAAGCGAACGCCTGGACTCGACTGGCCTAGTGGTCTCGCGCAGCAGGGACAGACTCATGTTGCTAAAGGTTTCGGGCAGGCTGCATGCTCTGTGCAGGCGGACAACATTCAGCAAGTGATTTGTCAGAGCCCCTGGACCTTAGACCTTCGATTCCATTCCCTTCTTTTTTCCTAACCCCAACCAATCATCTTGATCCTCAGCTAACGTCATCATTACTCTCTCCACACACCTCCCCTCGTTCTGAGTGCGGCTGCAGGAAGAACAGAATCACGCGGACTCACGTACATCAGGTTCACGGGTGCATCACGGACCCTTTCCCTCGCAAGCCCCTTGGGCCCATCCCACATCATGATTCTGCCCTCCTTTCCCTTCTTCTGAAGCTCTTAATTTTGACCCAAAGTATATTTAGTGAAGAGTCACTTATTAAACTTACTCTTTTAAGATATTTTTTGGGGTGCCTGGGTGGCTCAGTCAGTTGAGTGTCTGCCTTCAGCTTGGGTCATGGTGTCAGGGTCCTGGGATCGAGGCCTGCGTTGGGCTCCCTGCTCACTGGGGTGTCTGCTTCCTCCCCTCCCTCTATCCCTACCCCTGCTCGTGCTCTCTCACTTGCTCACTCTTCCTCTCAAATAAATCTTTAAAAAAATAAAGATATTTTTCGTGTTTAGAGATACTTCTCATTTACAACACTTCAAGCAGTAAATTGTTATTTGTTCTTCACAGTCATGACAACATTAAATGAAAATAAGAAAAAAATCATCTATCACTTTACCATCGACACAAAATCATATTGTAAATTTTCCCTATTTCTCTCCAGGGTTTCTCCTTTGTAGGTGCTTTGGAATTTAAATCTACTGGTCATTTGTTATGATTTGGCCCAAAGAGTGACTGTTCTGCGTTGCTGGCGGCATGCTGGTCTCGCCCCAGATCGCTGTGGCTCCGCAGAGGACAAGGCCACCCGACATAAGTACTTACCAAGAAGGGCTGGCCCC
>NW_023190170.1:0-10569 GCF_002007445.2 Ailuropoda melanoleuca | reverse complement strand
ATTTTTTATTTTATTAAATTTATTTTTTAATTTATAGTTTTTATATTTATTTTTTATTTATAAGTTATATTTGTATTTTCCTTATGATTTTCTTAATAAATAATATTTTCTCTAGCTCACTTTGTTATGCGAATACAATATGTAATACCACATAACATACAAAATATGTGTTACTTGACTGCTCACGTTATCGGTAAGGCTTCTAGTTAACCAGGCTATTAGTAGTAGTTACGTTTTTGGGGAGTCAAAAGTTATGTGTGGATTTTCAACTTCCCCAGCGGGTCAGCGCCCCAAACTCTCATGTTATTCAAGGGTGAACTGCAAATTATTTTTATAATATTTGATGTCTGATGGGATTGTTTGCTATTTTGTGGGTTCCTTTCTATTTTATCTTCTTTTTTTTAAAAGACAATGTATTTCTTGTTTTTTAAAGATTGAAAAATACAGTTCATTATCAAACTTTCAGACAATACAGAAATATACACATCTCTGTATATGAAATGAAAGGTCCCCACAGTCACAGCTGCTGGAGACTACCAGTTATCCCAGATGTGCTCCCAGATATCACCCCCCCCCCTTATTTTGAGTGTGCTTCAGCAGTTTGTAAAGTTCCCAAATTTGAATAATACGCCTATGAAATGGGTGGATACACGCAGCCCTGGTGCCCCCACGAGGAGGTGATGAATACAGGTATATTTCTTTATACCAGTCTCCATACAATGTATAATCCCACCCACTTGGTTCATTGCCAACACTCTTCAATGCCCATAGAAGACTTGGTTTTAATCCATCTTCGAATGCCAGTTAACAAAATTGTCATTGGCTGGGTGCCCGCCTCTGTGCCAACATGTTAGGCACATCATTTCATCCCTCCCATTCTCCGAGAGGCAGGGACCGGCATTTGTCAGATGAGACGATGGAGCCTTAGGAAAGTTCAGTGACTTGCTCGTGGCTGCATGGAGATGGGCCTCAAGCCCCACGTGAGCCCTTGACCCTCATCCTAGACTCTGGTTCTCTCACTGTAGGGGGGCATCAGGAGGCCCTGGGGTGCTTGTCCATGATGCAAGTGGTCAGTCCCCCAGTGCCACCCAAGGAGAGGCTCCAGGCTGATGTGGGGATGTGCCCCAGGAGCGGGTGCCCAGGACAAGCCGATGCCCGGGGGGTGAGGACCAGTGCGCTCTCAGATGCTCTAAAATGGGTGCGGTCAAGGTGATCCGTCTGCTCACCTTTCTTTCACACCTGACCATTTTACACTTTCCGTTGTAGTGTTCTCTGATTGTGCAGGAACGCACCTACGCACAAAGAAGTTAATACGCAGACAGGGAGGGTGATCTGTTGAAAACTCGTTCAGCGGTGGACTGTATTTGCTGACTGGCTTGGGTGCTGGCCCTGGGCCGGGCACCAGAGGGACAGAGCTGGATGAATCCGAAGAGACTTGTTCTCACGTGGGATTCTCAGGCCAGCTGGTTTTAGGTGGAGGAGCCCCTTCCCGGCTTCACCAGCGCTGGAGGTGGGAGGGCCACCCTGGCAGCGCCTTTGCTGGGCCTTCCTCTGGGACCGCTTTCGCCCAGCAGTTCAGCTGAGGACTTGAGGCAGAGACGGCAGCTGGGGAGTTAGGCCAGCCCAGCAGCAGTTCCGCCAGTGAGGGGCCAGTGGCTCTGGGACGCCTGTCACTGCTGGTAACTGGAACTGGGTTTTGGGCACTGTACGCGGGTATACAGCACACTCTCCAGGTCTGTGTGTCTCGCTGTTCTCCCCACATTGCAGAAGGGAGCAGCGGCTCCGGGAGGCTGAGTCTGGCCAATCCAGTGTGTTTTCAGATCCAGCATTGGTCCCTCCCGGGAGCTGGTTGGAAAGGCGCAATCCTGGGCCCCACGCCAGACCTTCTGAGTCTGAATCTCCCTTTTAACAAGATCCCTAGCAGCTGCGGGTGTACATGAGGGACTGAGGAGTGCCCATTTCATGGCCGGAGTCACTTAGCTGCTCTGTAGAGCTGCGATAGGAACCCACATCCAGCTGACTCCCCAGGCTCGGATTCTTCAGCCCTCGAAGTCCACCTCTGCCCTAGGAATCTTGACAGCCACACTCTTTGAACTTGAACGTGGTAGCAGTAATCATAGGTACCATTGATCAGGTGCCAACGCTGTGCTGGCCGTGGCGACAGACCCTTGACGGTGTGTTACTTTGTTGACTCCTCACAACAGCCCGAAAATACCGTCATCGTTCCCATTTTGTAGATGTGAAAATCGAGGCCTAGAGAAATGAAGGGATCTGCCTGAGGGCGCACGGCTAGCAAGAGGTAGAGCTGGGACTTGAACCCTGGCAGTGTGACCGAGGTGTGGGGAGCTGGGTTGCGGCCGTGAGCTTGATGGTTCTATCCTGCGTCAGTGCTGCAGCGCGTTTGGCCCCTGCCGCGGTGCCCGCAGGGGTGTCACGTGCGGGCAGGACGGCAGGCCTGGCTGTGGCCCCGGGGTGGGAGTTGGGGCTGGCTGGGTCCTCCTCGCAGCCTGAGGGCTCTGGGGATGGAGGATGAAGTAGCTCTTGCCCTCTCTTTGGCGGGAGATCGTGCAGGTAAAGTGCTTAGCACAGTCTGGGATCATAATAGGGTCTCAAAAATGATTATTATTATTTAAAAACCATTTTATCTGAGGGCCGTGAGTAACCCATGTGTTCACTTGCTTCCAACCTGAAGCCTTCATCTGGGTCCCTGGGTCCCCCAAGCTCTGGGTGACAGGTAGTGGGGAGGGGGCACTGCCCCCCTGGTTGCCCCGAGGGGGCTGGGATGGCTGATGAGACCCAGCCTGGGGTCCGGGACATCCCGGTAACCTGGGCAGGATCACTGTGGACTTTATTTGTATCCGAACAGCTGGGCTGTAAGCTGATTGTGTCTAATCCCCCCAGTTTATGGGTGGGGAGACCGTTTAGGCCCATATAGGAGTCGTGTCTTCTCTGGGGTCACACGGCAAAGATGGGTTTGGACCCAAGATATTGGTGTCCCGGCTGCTCTTCCGTCCTAACTGGGGGACTGGGAGGACAGGGGCGCCCTGGTTAGGAGACCCCAGGGAAGAGGGCGGGCAGCTGGCTGTGGGGGCGTGTGACGCACCTGGGAGAGGAGGGCAGAGGAGGTGAGATCGGAGTGAGTGAGGGGCCGCTCCTGGAGTCTCACTGAGCCCTATTCTCCTGTTCCAGGGTTACCACAGGTCAAACCACTTCATAGCCACTCAAGGTACCTGCACCTTTGCCCCCGTGTGCCCGATGCTGAATGCCGTCCGCCCTCCGCCTTCCCTCTCACTTGCTTGACTCCCAGTCTGCCTCCCCGCTGTCTCTCTCCCACTGTCTGGCTGGTCTGGAATTTGGCCACCAGTCTCTGCCCCCTTTGTGTTCGTGTCTCCCCGATGTGCTCAGTGCGTCTGTGGTTCCCTCGGCCATCTGTCTGTCTCTGAGGTGGTGCATGCAGAAGGGGAGGCAGGCTCGGTCCTGCCAAGTGTAGATTGTGCCTCTGGATCTGGGGGCTCCCTGGGTCCCTCTGGCTGTCTTTGCCCCCAGCTGTTCATGTGTCCATTCCTCTGGGAGACTGGTGCCATAGACTGAGGATCTAGCCCTCCCGGGGTTAGAGGATCTAGCCCTCTGTGCCTCCCGGGTTCCACTCGGGATGATTGGGGTCTCCAGCCGGGCCCTCTCTGATCCTACCCATCCCCGGGGCCCTCCAGGCACGAGTTGGCATTGGGTGGGGTGTGTGCGGGGTGAGCATGGTGCCTTCATCGGGGCTTAGGAGCCTCCTGGCCTGGGCTGGGGGTGCTGGGCAGCAGGTGTGCTGGCCCTGGGTGGAGACCTGGCCTCAGAGACTAGCACCCTCTGCGCTCCAGGGCCGAAGCCCGAGATGGTCTACGACTTCTGGCGCATGGTGTGGCAGGAGCACTGTTCCAGCATTGTCATGATCACCAAGCTGGTGGAGGTGGGCAGGGTAAGCAGGGCCTTGGGGTGAGGGGGTAAGGCGGGCCAAGAGGGGGCAGCAAAGAGCCCACTGAGCCCGCCTGTGGGGACTCCAGGTGAAATGCTCACGGTACTGGCCGGAGGACTCAGACATGTACGGGGACATCAAGATCACACTGGTGAAGACGGAGACTCTAGCTGAATATGTCGTGCGCACCTTCGCCCTGGAGCGGGTGAGTCTCCTGTCACCTGGTCCCCGCAGGGGTGCCTGAAGAGGCCAGGGCAGGAGCAGGAGGGGCGAGGAGGCCTCCGCTGTCCTCACCAGCAGGGCAGCCGCTTCATCACTGCAGGGAGCGCTGTGGGAGGACGGGACGGGGACGGCCTTTGCTGGCGACTCCAAGAGGACGTCGAGACGGTGGAGAGGAAGACGGTGGCTGGTGGTGCCAGTCCTGCTCTGTGCCGGGCATCGTGCAGAGCCCGTGGCACGTGTTGGTTAAGCCCCGGGAAGTGCTGGGATTAGGTGTTTCTGTTGGTCCCGTTGTACAAATAAAGAAAGCGAGGTGGAGTGGCGGCATCACGCCCGAGGCCACATGGCCAGGGCCACATGGCCGGGGACGGGCCCAGTCCTCCTGTCTGTGATCCCATTTGATGCTCTTTAAAAATCCTCGAAGGAGACACTTTGCCCCTTTAGGCTAAGACCAGAGAGTCACAGTGATCTCGGCTTGCACAGCCTCGTGGAGGCAGAAGCAGGTGATTGGCAGATGGGGTTAGGCGTCAGGCGGGCCCCGGCCCCTCTCCTGTGTTGTATTTGTCTCCTCTAACCTCGGACGCACAGTTTCTCCTGTTTGGGCCCTGGTTTTCTTGCAGGTGCCATGAGTCATTAATAGCCATGCCTCAGTTTATGATTGGGATTAATTGATTGAGATCCCGTGAAGAGGTGCTCCCCGCGGCTGCTTGGCACCCGGCAGGTGTCTAGGGATGCCAGCAGTGACTCTGACTGTCTCCCCAGAGAGGGTACTCTGCCCGGCATGAGGTCCGTCAATTCCACTTCACCGCGTGGCCGGAACACGGCGTCCCCTACCACGCCACGGGGCTGCTGGCCTTTATCCGGCGCGTGAAGGCCTCTACCCCGCCTGACGCCGGGCCCGTTGTCATCCACTGCAGGTGAGGCGCTGGGAACGCCAAGGGGAAGAAGACTGGGTGTGGGGGGCTGGTTCCAGGTCCCTGAAGGAGAGGAGGCTTGGGTTCATCCTCCTCAGACCCAGAGGACAGGAGAGACTGACCCCCAAGGGTCCTTCGAGGAGGCACTGGAGGCAGAGGGGGCCAGGGGGCTGGCGAGGCTCCAGGCAGGTTGGGTTCCATTTGCTTCTGTTCAGCAAGTGTGCGCGGCACCCCTGTGTGCTGGGCTTGGCCCGGGGGCTGGGAAGGATTTTGCTTTCCCTTCTCCCAACCCAGGGGCTTTCCTCGCTGCGTGGCCTTCATACCGCGTACAGCTTCTGACCATCACCCCTTTCTCTGCCAAGTGCTGCCTTGGTGGGCTCCTGCGACCCCACTTGCCCTTCCTGTCTGTCTCCACAGCTTTCTCTTGCCTCTGAAGGGCCCTGTCCTGTTCCTGCCCCCACTCTTCCTGGGGAGCTTCCCTCTGACCCCGGGGTTTCACTGACTCCCCTGGGCCCACAAGTCCTTGGCTTCTGTATCTGGTCCTGGCTCCTCTGCTTGGATTCCTCTCAGCTTCCCAGACGCTGCATGGCAGACTCCCTCCCTCCCTCGCCGGCCCCTCCCACTTCTCTTTGGTTTCTTTAGGCTTCTTTAAGATGCTGTCTTTATTTATTTTTTATTTTTTAATAAAGATTTTATTTATGTATTTGAGAGTGAGAGCGAGAGAGAGCATGAGCAGAGCAGAGGGAGAGGGAGAAGCAGGCTTCCCACTGAGCAGGGAGCCTGATGTGGGGCTCGATCCCAGGATCCTGGGATTTTGGTCTGAGCCGAAGGCAGGCTGCCCCTAAGATACTGTCTTTAAAATAAGATTTTATCGAGGTATGACATGCGTAAAGCAAAGCGCACACATAATAAGTATATATAGAACTTTATCAATTTTCATAAATTAAACACACCCGTGAAATAACCAACACTGCTCCGATCAAGAAACAGAACATGAACAGCATCCAGAAGCCCCCTTGAGCCCCCTTCCAGTCTGTACCCACCTCCTTGCTCCCAGAGCAATCTCTATCCTGACTTCTAAAGCGTGAGTTCATTTTGTGTGTTTTTGGACTTTGTGTAAATGGAGTCACACAGCGTGCACTCTTTGGTGGGGGGTGTCTTCCCCTCCACCTTATGTTTGTAAGATCCATCCATAACCTATGGATGCGTCAACCACAACGTGTTTATCCGTCCTGCTATTGGTAGGTATTTGGCTTCTGTCCAGTTTTGAGCTGTTACGAATAGAGCTGCTAAGAACATTCGAAGGCATGTCTGTGGGCCACGTGTGCGTGCATTTCTGGGGGGTGTGTACAGAGGGGTGGAAGGGCTACCCGGCCCATGTCCAGCTTTGGTGGGTGCTGCCAGTCTCCCCAAGTGGTGGTAGCAATTCCAGTGCCCGGCAGGGGTGGGTGGGAGACCCGCTACTACGCTTTCTTGCCACCGTTTTCAAGCTTGAAACCTTGGAGTCCTTTTTGTCCTCCCTCTGCCCCTTGACCCTGCTCACCCTGGGGCTGAGCGTGAGCGTTCCAGAGGTGGGTCCAACATAGCCCAGCTCCGGCTGAGCTCCCAGTTGGGTCAGGGAGACAGCCACATAGACAGTGACCATGTAGCAGGAAGAGTGTTTGATAAGAGCCTGCCTGGATTCCTCTGGGAGCTCAGAAGAATGACGTGCTGGAAGGGCTTGGGAGGTTCCCCTGAGTATGCGAGCGGGTATGAGTGTGGGGGCCTTTGAAGGCTGTGCGGATTTGGGGCTGCCCAGGAGGCAAGAGCATTCTTGGATGAAGCTCTGAGCATCACCTTTGTCCTCCGCCCAGCTCGCTTGCCACCCTTGCCCTCCTCTCCTTCCCGAGGCCCGTCCCCAGCTCGGTCTTGCATCACATTCCCACAGCTCCTGCTGCAGACTTCTCCCCGGGCTCCTCCTCGCCGCTGGGGTGGGGTGTCTCTCCGTCCCCCAACCCCTGTGTGATGTAGACATGGCCGGCACCCCAGGCCCCCTCTTCCCTTTTTCTTGGCCCCGGGCTCCCTCCCCAGGCTCTGACGGGGCCCCTGGCTGCTCTCTCCCCAGCGCGGGCACTGGCCGCACAGGCTGCTACATTGTTCTGGATGTGATGCTGGACATGGCGGAGTGTGAGGGCGTCGTGGACATTTACAACTGCGTGAAGACCCTCTGCTCCCGGCGCGTCAACATGATCCAGACGGAGGTAGGGGACGCAGCCCTCCCTCCCTGCCTGCTCCGGGACTTGGGTCCCTCATGGAGGAACTCAAAGCTGGTGGAGTGTGTCTGAGCGGTGTCCTTAGAGCTGAGATCCCTGAACTTGGCCTGCCAACCTCTGAGGGTCTTCCCAAAGTCAGCTGCACTGTGTTCCGTTGGGGGAGGTCAAAGAGCCAAGGGGCCAAAGTCATAGGCTTTAAAGGTTAAGATCCACTGGTGTTGGTATCCTCATTAGATGTGTGACCCTGGGCTCTCCCCTCACCTTCAGAGCTTCTTACAGGGTATTAGAGGGATGAAACGTGAGGCACGTGAACATACCTGTGAAGGTTGTTTCAAGTAGGGTTGGTCCGACCTGTACTAATACCTAGCTGGACTCTAGCGTCCCTGCTCAACTTTGGGCTTGCTTCCTGTGGCCATCACCCCGAAATCTCTAGGTTCTAGTCCCCTCCTGGTTTCTCATATTCTCTCTTCCGGTTCCAGGAGCAGTACATCTTCATTCACGATGCAATCCTGGAGGCCTGCCTGTGTGGAGAGACCACCATCCCTGTCAGCGAGTTCAAGGCCACCTACAAGGAGATGATCCGCATTGATCCTCAGAGTAATTCCTCCCAGCTGCGGGAAGAGTTCCAGGTGGGGCAGGAATGTGTGTGTCTAGGTGTGTGGGTGTGGTTTGTGAGTGTGTGTGTGTGTGGGGGGGGTGTGTGTGTCTTGGGAAGTCCTCAGTGCTATAGGAGTCATTGAGAGTCAAGACACAGGGACAGAGTAGGGCTCCTGGGAAGGACTTGGAGACAGTGGAGGAGGTGGTCCCTCCAAGTGGTTGAGAGCCCATGCTTTGAAGTCAAGGAAGCCCGGAGTCAAGTCCTGGCTCAGTGAAGAGCTGTGAGTAGCCTTGAGCACTCACATTACCTCCCCCAGCTTCGGGTTTCTTATCCAGGAAGGAAAGTCAATATTGCCTTTGTAGTGTTTGTATTCATCGGGATTCTTTGGGTCACAAGTGACAAAAATCCAGCTCAGTGACTCTTGTAACTGAAAAGTCCAAGGATGGTGCAGCTTCAGTTATGGCTGGATCCAGGGGCTTAAACGATGATGCCAAGACGTAGTCTCTGTCCAGTTTTGGTTCTGCTCTCCTGTTTTTGGCATCTTTCTCAGACCCATACCCTGGCCCCCAGCAGTGCCAGGCTCATGTCATCCCTACTGTCAGGAGACTGGAAAAAGGACTCCCTGCAGCTCCAACAGAAGTCCTAGACCAGATCATCCTGTACCATCCTCAAGCCAGTCCCTGGGGCCAGAGAGTAGGAACACATCAACCAGCCCAGGCTTGGTTCTGAGGGTGGAGCCGCTCTCCGCATGTCACATGACGGAGATGGGTGAAGACTGGTTCTCCAGAGAAGTCCCAGAGTGGTCCGAGGGCAGACAGAGGCTCCAGATGTCCTCTACACTCCAGGTTCCTGCCAGGGCCAGCGGGATGGCCCCTTCTTGACACCTGACGCTGGAGAGCCCGCACAGACTGGTGTCACGCGAAATGCTGCCTCTGATTCTTGGAGCCCTGCTGGGGATCATGAGAGACTGGCGTTTCCTGTTAGGGATCCCCAAGGACAAGAGAAGGAAGCTGAGACCCCATGGATCAGGCTGTAGGAGGCACAAGGTGGAGGAGATAGGCCAGAGTCCCAGGCTTGTGGTGTGACCGGTGCCCCGGACTTGCGTTCTCTTCAGACAGGGCTGACCACCTCCGCAGGTCCCCGGAGTCCACTTTGTGGACAATGTGGGGCTTCAGGGCTTGTCTGCCTGAATGCACCTGATAAGTTAGTAAGGATCCTCACTGTGCCTTTTATGTATGGAGCCTTGCATGCGCCAGGCGCAGTGCTCGGACTTTGGCGGTATCTCACTCAATCCTCCCAATAGCCCCTCGAGCCAGATGTATCATTCTCCCACCTTACAGTTGAGAAGAATAATGCTGAGAGATGCAGTGGCTTGTCTAAGGTTACACAGGGAGTGAGGAGGCAGACTTGAGTCTCCAGAGCTCTGTTCAGAACCTGTGTGATCTGGAGACAGGGAGCCTGGGGTCCCTGTCCTCACCCCCTTCTTTCTGGACCTCAGTTCTCCATCCATGAAATGGGGTTAACAACCCAGCTCAGTGTCCTTCATGGGGCCGTGAGGAGGCCCACCCAGCAAACACTGGAGGTCCACACTCACCCCCACCCCCCGCCCCATTACTCCTTCTGCTCCCTGTAGACACTGAACTCGGTCACACCGCCCCTGGATATGGAAGAGTGCAGCATTGCCCTGCTACCCCGGAACCGGGACAAGAACCGCAGCATGGACGTCCTGCCGCCCGACCGCTGCCTGCCTTTCCTCATCTCTACCGACGGGGACCCTAACAACTATATCAACGCGGCTCTGACGGACGTGAGGGCTTGGGGCGGCTCTGGGCTCGGGGATTCCCTCAGCCAGCAGTATTCGGGAAGGCTCAGGAGCCGGAGGGCAGAGCCGAGGGCTCTGGTTGGGACAAGGTTGGGACCGGGGAGCAGAGTCAGTGTCTGTCACTGCTCTGGGACCCGGGCTGGGCTCTCAGACCCTTCCTCCATGGAGCTGGAAGGGACTGAGAGATGCATCTATTCACAAATATTTATTGAACCCCTACCGTGTGCTGGGCACAGGCCATACCCCCAGATCTCTGCTCTCCTGGACCTTGTATGTGGGTGGCGGGTTGGGACAGTGAGTACACAATGATACAGTGGTATGTCAGACGCTGGTAATTTCTACGGAAGGCGACCAGGCAGGAGGAATATATAACGTGGGCTTTGGAGTGTGTGTATATGGCTATTTTTGATGACGTGGTAAGGAGGGCCCCTTGGAGGAGGTGACTGTCCAAGAGCAGAAAGAAGTGAGGGGCAGGACTGTGTAAGCATTTGGAAATTTGTTCTAGGCAAGAGGACTAGCAGGTGCTAAGGCCCTGAGGCAGGGAGCAAGCTTAGCAAGCCTCTACCTTCAATGCCCAGTTTCCCATCACCATACATGTGGGAATTTTGTCCCAGGGGCCATGGGCTTGGGCACCAGGGGCCTGGGGAGGGGGGCTCCCCCTACCAGCTCAGGCCTCCATGTGCCACCAAGCTCTGAAGTGGACCCCCGCACGCAGCCCGACCCTGAGGGGAGAGCTGTCCTGCTCAGGGTGGGCCGAGCCGGGGACGGCCGTGGCGGGAGCGCCGGCCCTGTCGGGCGGTGCG
>NW_023190169.1:509-875 GCF_002007445.2 Ailuropoda melanoleuca | reverse complement strand
TTGCTCTATAACTTCTAATAGTTTGGGAGTGGATTCTTTTGGGTTTTCCATATACAGTATCATGTCTTCTGTAAAGAGAGACAGTTTGACTTCTTCTTTGCCGATTTGGATACCCTTTATCCCTTTTTGTTTTCTGATTGCTGTTGCAAGGACTTCTAACACTATGTTGAATAATAGTGGCGAGAGTGGGCATCCTTGTGTTCCTGATCTTAAGGGAAAGGTTTCCAGCTATTCCCCATTGAGAATCATATTTGCTGTAGGCTTTTCATTGATGGTTTTTATGAGATTGAGGAATGTTACCTCTATCCTTGCACTCTGAAGGGTTTTAATCAGGAAAGGATGCTGTATTTTGTCAAATGCTTTTTC
>NW_023190169.1:0-211 GCF_002007445.2 Ailuropoda melanoleuca | reverse complement strand
TTTCCTTCTGTTTCTATTTTTTGAAACAGCTTTAGGAGAATAGGTATTATTTCTTCTTTGAATGTTTGGTAGAATTCCCCAGGAAAACCGTCCGGGCCCGGAGTTTTGTTTTTTGGAAGGCTGTTTATCTCTGACTCAATCTCTTCGTAATTAACTGGCCTATTTAAGAAATCAACTTCTTCCTGTTTCAGTCTTGGTAGTTTATAGGTTT
>NW_023190168.1:0-606 GCF_002007445.2 Ailuropoda melanoleuca | reverse complement strand
AGGAATCCTTCCATCTCTAACAATAGATAGAGATACTCAAAAGTTCTGCCCAAAGGTCTTTGTGCTTAGGTTTGCATTAACCTTTGTGCCACATTTCTTAGAAAAAATTGGGAACACCTCGNTGGGAACACCTCAGGATGGGTCAAACACCAGAACAGAAACAAGGAGAGAATAAAAGAGAACAAGAGGCTGCAGAAACAATGAATAATATCACAGACTGAAGATAAATGGCCGAAGAGAAACCAGCCCCTCAGAGCCCCATCTGAGGACAACATGGAAGATGCACACATCCGTGGAGGAAGAAGAGGGAAGCTTCAGCTTCCGCTTCTCCACGAGAGAATCATCTGGGTCCATTCCATTCAGCCTTTTCCAGCTGGTGAATATACAACAAACCATGATAATACGGTACTAAGTCTGGTTCTAAATTCTGGGAGCTGTTGGCCGTCAAAACGATGGGGTGGAGGTAGGAGATCGCTGCCAGTGGGGCAGGAAACTCTTCACCCATGCTTATTCAGCAGGGGATTTTGCCCCTTCTGGAAGGCCTTCCCTTCTCCTTTACCTTCCCAGCAGTTCAGGCTGCTATAATGTAGTGTCACAGATTGGGTG
>NW_023190167.1:0-2729 GCF_002007445.2 Ailuropoda melanoleuca | reverse complement strand
TCACAGGCCGGAATGAACATGATTTATTCAAGGAAGAGCAAGGAACCCAGACTACTGGGAGAGGGGAAGTGGTAGGAAATTAGTTCAGAGACGTAGGCAGGGCCAGGTCACAGAAGGATTTTTATTTTTTATATTGTTTAAGATTTATTTATTTATTTGAGAGAGAGCACAACTGGGATGGGGGGTAGAGCAGAGGGAGAGAGAATTATAAGCAGACTCCCCACTGAGCACAGAGCCTAAGGTAGGGCTGATCTCGAAACCCTGAGACCATGACCTGAGCGGAAATCAGAGGGATTTTGAGGGCTACAGCATGGGCATAGATTTGGATTTCATTTTTAGTGAAATAGAAACACATCAAGATATAATTCTACATTTTAAAAGGATCACTCCTGCTTCTGAATGGAGGAGAAACTGTAGGGAGTCGGGGGTAGAAGCAGGGAGACTATTCACGGTATTAAATAATGTCGGTAAAATTTATGAAAATAGTATGTAGGTGCTCAAAATAATTGGAAATCAGAATATGATCCGATTTTGCTGTTCCAGTATGAACACCTCCACCAATTGCTTTTAACAATCTCTCCCCCAAAAAATTATTTTAAAGAAGTTAGATATCAGTATTATCACTGGTATAAACTTATATACCACATTTCAAAATCTTCTCTTTGCTTACAATAAGCATTAAATAAATGTTATTGGCATTCTAATAAATATAGAATGTTTATCCGGTGAACACACAGAAAAAGTATAGAGTAAAGGAAATATTTTACAACACAAAAATGTAAGTCTTTTTTTCTTAGCTCAACTAAAAAGTATTTGATTTTCTGAGCTCAGCTCCTTTCCAAAAAGACATATTAATTTTCCTGGATTTCAATTTTTATTCTTCAGATTTCTGAGCCATCAAGCTACTTTCAGTGATGATCTACCCAATCACATAATCTCTGGAAGAGTTCTGATAAAACCAAATGTTAGAGAGTTCACGGTGACATCCGCCATCTTTGAAGATGGCACAGAAGAGGACCTTGATGTTGTTATTTTTGCCACAGGATATACGTTCTCTTTCCCCTTTTTGGAAAATAATTCAACAGTACTGGACAGCCAGCGCTCCATGTTTAAATTTGTCTTCCCTCCTCGACTAGAGAAACCAACCCTGGCTTTCATTGGCATCCTCCAGCCAGTGGGAACCACCATTCCCACATCGGAGCTCCAGAGCCGATGGGCCGTTCGTGTCTTCAAGGGTATGTGCCGACCGTCCGCATATTTAGAAAAGATGGCAGTCCAGATAGTGTGAATTCAGAGGCATTGCAAAGCTCTTCCGCTGCAAACATAGCTTGAAATAAACCTTGACAGAATCCAAAATTGTGCCGNCCGCATATTTAGAAAAGATGGCAGTCCAGATAGTGTGAATTCAGAGGCATTGCAAAGCTCTTCCGCTGCAAAACATAGCTTGAAATAAACCTTGACAGAATCCAAAATTGTGCCGCTTGAGATGTGTTACTTTAAGGTTTTGATCGCTATTTAACTTTCAGGATTCCTGTATGAAAATGAAGATTTAAAAACCAGTACTTTAAGCTATCATCAAGTGACAACTTGTTGGCAAAGAATTCTCTAGAGCACTTGAGGCTGGTATATAGAATAGGAAGTGAGGGCAGTAGAAGAAAGATCTTAACCTAGAGTATAGACAGGAAATAAAGAGCTTTGATAAACCTGGATTAAAACCCAGCTCCTCCATGTACTGCCTGCATGATCTTTTCATGTTTCCTGACGGCCACAGTTTCCTCATTTATAAAAATGGGAATATTTACATATACTTTGCAGGGCGGTAAAAATTAATAATTAAGCACCCTGACTGTTATAAGCATTCAATAAATACTGAATGAATCAATGGATGAAGATCAGCCATTGCCGTTATAATTATTATTATTCTTTATTATATCATTAATTCTAAGGTTGAGAAAGAACCCATGAAGATAAATTCAAAACCTACCTTTATGGGGGTGCCTGGCTAGCTCTGTCGCTGGAACATGCAAATCTTGATCTCAGGCTTGTTAGTTTGAGCCCCACATTGGGTTTAAAGATTGCTTAACAATGAAATCTTTAAAAAAAAAAAACTACCTTTATGAAATGATGTCAATCACATTGTAATAATTCTGCTCATTTGTTTGTTTCTCCTTTAAAAAGTTCCCCATATTTTCCTGGAACATTCTGTATTTCTCAAAATATAGGATGCCACTCATCAAAGAAATGAAGAAGAATTATAGGAAGGTGCCTTCCATGAGTTAAGATGGAAAATTAAGAATAAATCTCTGTCCAATGACAACAATCAGGAGACACCGAGTCACTATGAGTAGATACGATATATATTTGTAAACTAATTCATCAATGAGCAAGTATAACTCACTCCTTAAAGGACAGCCAGAATGAATACTCTGGTAATGGAACGACACACATACACTACTTTGTGTCTTGTCAATTGGTTGTGACACCTCTCAGTCCATTCTTCTTTGTGAGCTTTGAGGTCTGCTAGTCAAGATGCAAACTCATTAAAGGACATGACTTTGCATCTGTAAGGTATGTGCATCTGATAAAACTATGAGTGGAGGGCATTCCAGAGTAACTCCTTGGTCCATCTTCCCCACTCTCGGGCTACCTCACTCATGATGTTCCCTTCCAAACTGATTTTCAGGGTATTCATTTCTTGTGGAACCTCATCTTCTTTCTTTCCTAGGGTT
>NW_023190166.1:1486-1629 GCF_002007445.2 Ailuropoda melanoleuca | reverse complement strand
TTTGACTTCTTCTTTGCCGATTTGGATACCTTTGATCCCTTTTTGCCGCCTGATTGCTGTTGCAAGGACTTCTAGTACTATGTTGAATAATAGTGGCAAGAGTGGGTATCCTTGTCATATTCCTGATCTTAAGGGAAAGGCTT
>NW_023190166.1:427-1202 GCF_002007445.2 Ailuropoda melanoleuca | reverse complement strand
TACTGTTGGATTCTATTAGCAAGGATCTTGTTGAGGATTTTGGCGTCCATATTCATTAGGGAAATCTGTCTATGNTTAATGTACTGTTGGATTCTATTAGCAAGGATCTTGTTGAGGATTTTGGCGCCCATATTCATTAGGGAAATCTGTCTATGATTCTCCTTTTTGATGGGGTCTTTGCCTGGTTTGGGGATCAAGGTAATATTGGCCTCATAGAATGAGTTTGGTAGCTTTCCTTCTGTTTCTATTTTTTGAAATAGCTTTAGGAGAATAGGTATTATTTCTTCTTTGAATGTTTGGTAGAATTCCCCAGGAAAACCGTCCGGGCCTGGAGTTTTGTTATTTGGAGGTTGTTTATCACTGATTCAATCTCTTCATAATTAATTGGCCTGTTTAAAAAATCAATTTCTTCCTGTTTCAGTCTTGGTAGTTTATAGGTTTCCAGGAAGGCCTCTGTCTCTTCCAGATTGCTTAATTTATTGGCATAAAGCTGTTGATAAAAGTTTCTAATAATCCTTCCAATTTCATTGGTTTTGGTTGTGACCGCTCCTTTTTCATTCATAATTTTATTAAATTGGGTCCTTTCTCTATTCTTTCGGATAAGTCTTGCCAGTGGTCTGCCAATTTTATTAATTCTCTCAAAGAACCAGCTTCTAGTTCTGTTGNCTAATTCATTGATTTCTGCTCTAATCTTGGTCAACTGCTTCCTTGTGCATGGATTAGGCCTGTCCCTCTGTTGCTGTTCCAGCTTCTTAGGTGAGAATACAAAAACTGC
>NW_023190166.1:0-162 GCF_002007445.2 Ailuropoda melanoleuca | reverse complement strand
AGTATCCCATAGGTTTTGGACTGTTGTGTTTTCATTCTCGTTGGTCTCCATAAATTGTTTAAATTGATTTTTGATTTCCTCGTTTATCGAATCATTCCTGAGCATGATGGTTCTTAGTCTCCAAGTGTTTGAGTTTCTTCCAAATTTTTCCTTGTGGTTGAG
>NW_023190165.1:0-1065 GCF_002007445.2 Ailuropoda melanoleuca | reverse complement strand
TCCTGCTAAAGAATGATTGAGTCAACCAAGAAATTAAAGAGCTTAAACAATTCATGGAAACTAATGAGAATGAAAACACATCGGTCCAAAACCTATGGGATACTGCAAATGTGGTCCTAAGGGGGAAATGCATAGCCATCCAAGCCTCTCTCAAAAAAGTAGAAAAATCCGAAATGCACAAGCTAACCTTACACCTAAAGGAGCTGGGGAAAGAACAGCAAATAAAGCCTAAACCAAGCAGGAGAAGATAAATAATAAAGATTAGAGCAGAGATCAATGAAGTAGAAACCAGAAAAACAGAACAGATCAACGATACTAGAAGCTGGTTCTTTGAAAGAATTAATAAGATTGATAAACCTCTGGCCAGATGTATCCAAAAGAAAAGAGAAAGGACCCAAATTAATAAAATCATGAATGAAAAGGGAGAGATCACGACTAACACCAAGGAAATAGAAACAATTATTAGAAATTATTGCTAGCTAACTGGATGCCAACAAATTAAGCAACCTGGAAGAAATGGATGCCAACTTGAAGGGTTTTAATGAGAGGGATTTTCCTATAGTTGGTGATGTTTCTAGCTTTTTATCTTTTTAATTTTTTTTAAGATTTTATTTATTTATTTGATAGTGAGAGCATGAGCCAGAGGATGAGAAGGGGCAAAAGGAGAGGGAGAAGCAGACTCCCGCTGAGCAGGGAGATCAATGCAAGGCTGGATCCTAGGATCCTTAGATCATGACCTGAGCTGAAGGCAGATATTTAACAGATTCAGCCACCCTTTCACCCCTGTAGCTTTTTAGTAAATGGTAGTAATAATAATCATAGTGATGTAACAATGAATCCTTTTCTTTGGTTTAGATGTTAGCATACCCACCACTATGTATAAATAAATTTAGACATTTTGAAAATCCATATACAATTCTGACTTGAGGAAAACATCCTCCATTAGGAGATATGCATTATAACCTGCAGTAAAAAGTGGATTATAAAACATACTGAAGTCATGTGTCTAACTTTAGCCATTCATGCTATTATCTGAAAGTCTGCATTCTTTAATCACAGATTTCC
>NW_023190164.1:0-772 GCF_002007445.2 Ailuropoda melanoleuca | reverse complement strand
GAGATCATGACCTGAGTCGAAGGCAGACACTTAACCGACTGAGCCACCCAGGTTCCCCATGGAGAAGACTTTTAATTGATCATGATGGCAGAAGGAAGAGCAAATTTGTTGAACCACGTGCTGGCTCTTGAAGCTCCCANGCTGGCTCTTGAAGCTCCCGCTCAGAAGTGTTGCATGTTGTCCCTGCTCATAAGGAGAGTCCACGTTTCATCAGAGTGCAGTCCTCCTACCAGGAGGAGCACCAAATGCAGGTGAATAAAAAATGCAACATACCTCATATACGGATTATATATGTTTTTCATATGAAGACTCTAAGAGATGCAATATTTTAGTGACAATCCTGACAATTTATCTTGATTAATTCTTGATTTACCATTGCTTACTTCCTCAGCTTGTATCTACTTTCTCCTGGAAATATCTTCTTTTTTAATTGGGTACCCTCCTCCTCTACTCTCAGCCCATGGCATCTGAGTCCCACTTCCATCTTTTTTTTTATATTTATTTTTTATTTAAATTCAGTTTAGCTACCATATAGTGTATAATTATTTTCAGAGGTAGAATTTAGTGATTCATCCATTGCATATAACACCCAGTGCTCATTATATCACATGCCCTCCTTAATGCCCATCACCCAGTTACACCATCCTTCCACCCCCTCCACTCCAGCAAGCCTCTGTTTGTTTCCTAGATTTAAGAGTCTTTTATGGTTTGCCTCCCTCTCTGTTTTCATCTTATTTTATTTTTCCTTCCCTTCCCCTATGTTCATCTGTTT
>NW_023190163.1:0-579 GCF_002007445.2 Ailuropoda melanoleuca | reverse complement strand
GAGCCCCTCTGGCAGGAAGCCTCCTGTGACCTCATGAACCATGAGGACCTCTTCCCTCGTCTTTTGCAGTATGTAGTCAAGACATATGGTCCTTTGTGATGACCTTCAATACTTACTTTTTATACGTATGCGTCAGGGAAAGCGTACAGCATGTAGCCTTCATCTTGTATACAAATTCTTATCCGTTTGTAGCGGCTTCCCGNTCCGTTTGTAGCGGCTTCCCGGAGCCCTGAGCTGAAGTGGCCGTCTGAGGGGGGCAGTTAAAGACTGCTTGAGCTGACTCGTCGTGTCTGCCCCGGACACAGGAGAGGTCTAGCGTAAGCAGTTCGTATTTCCCATATGTGAACTATCTCGTCCCCACCACGGCGTCGCAAACCTCCCGAGGGCAGGGACCTAGTCATGCATCTCGCGTTGGTGTCAAGGATGGGCGAGCACAGTCAGTGCACAGCAAGTGTGTGCAGAGTTTCTGTGTTATTGGCAAGAAATAGGAGGGTTTGGGCTTAAAACCAGAAAGTAAGGAGGTTCTGGTGAAACAGTCACTGTCCTGTTTTGAAGCCACACTTTACAACTTGGCTGTTT
>NW_023190162.1:0-1151 GCF_002007445.2 Ailuropoda melanoleuca | reverse complement strand
TTAGAAGACATTCTAAAGGCAAAAAACACAATTTGAAGAGACAAAGCAAACATTAGAAGCAGACACGGCACATGTGTTTGAGTTATCAGATGAGAAATTTAAAACAGCTATAATTAGTATAATAACGTCTCTAAGGAAAAAGTAGACTGCACCAAAGAACAGATGGGCAACGTAAGTAGAGAGTTGAAAATTCTAAGAAAGGAACAAAAAGAAACTCTAAAGATCAACAACACTGTAAGGGAAATGAAGAATGCTTTTGCCGGGCTCATTGGTAGACTAGAAACAGCAAAGGAAGAATCTCTGAAGTCGAGGATATGTCAATAGAAACTTCCCAAACTGAAAAGCAAAGAGAAAAAAAATGACTGAAACCCCCCCCCAAAACAGAACAGAATATCCAATAACTGTGGGACAACCAGAAAAGGTACAACATAGGCATAATGGGAATACCAGAAAGGAAAAAAAAAGTACAGAAAGGAACAGAAAAAAGATTTAAGCAATAATAAATGAGAATTTCCTCCCAAATTAATGTTAGATACCAAACTATAGATCCAGGAATCTCAGAAAACACCAAGTATGGTAAATGCCAAAACAAACAAACAAAATAAAACCCCTTACTACACCTAGGCATATCATTTTCAAACCACAGAAAATCAAAGATAAGGAGAAAATCCTTAAAGAACTCGGAAGAGGAAACACCTTCTTTATAAAGAAGCAAATACAAAATTTACATGTGATGTCTCCTTAGGAAGCACACAAGGAAGAGGGTGGAATGAAATATGTAAAGTACTGAGAGAAAAAACAAACTACTGATTAGAATTCTGTAACCTGGGGCGCCTGGGTGGCACAGCGGTTAAGCGTCTGCCTTCGGCTCAGGGCGTGATCCCGGCGTTGTGGGATCGAGCCCCACATCAGGCTCCTCTGCTATGAGCCTGCTTCTTCNTTCTTCCTCTCCCACTCCCCCTGCTTGTGTTCCCTCTCTCGCTGGCTGTCTCTATCTCTGTCAAATAAATAAATAAAATCTTTAAAAAAAAAAAACCAGAATTCTGTAACCTGTTGAATTATCCTTCAAAAGTGAAGGGGAAAAGGATTCTGGGAAGATGGTGGAGTAGGAAGCACCAAGAATCTGTCTCACTATGTAGACACCAATTACA
>NW_023190161.1:0-814 GCF_002007445.2 Ailuropoda melanoleuca | reverse complement strand
CAGTGGTTTTAGGTTTTCATCGGTGGGCAGAACCCTTGGGCAGATTCCAAAAGAGGACCGGGAAAGAACAGCAGGACAAAAACCAGATGAAAAAATCAAGAGGCCTGCGCCCTTCTTTGCCTTCCTGTCTCGGGCAGGCTCACGTGTGCTTTTGCGGCGGGAAGGGACCCCACCTCAGCATGGCTCTTTCATTTGAAACTCACAAATGCATCCGCCAGACTGTGACGTCATCTCCGTTTGGCTCTGCAGTCCTGGCTCTCAGACTTGACTTATTTGGGGCCCAGATCAACTGACTCTGTGAAGCTCTCCCCACCGATCGTGCCAGCGCTTTGCACAAACCCGTGTGGTAATACTATCACACTGCAGAAGACATGCGTTTCCCTGACTCCCCCCTCATGGTCTGCTTCTCATCTTTCCCCTAACAAGGTCATCTCTGGTCTGCTTCCCAAACACCAAGCTTTGGCCCGTTATATGTCTTGGCCACGAGATTTGGANAGAGAGGGAACACAAGCAGGGGGAGTGGGAGAGGAAGAAGCAGGCTCCCAGCGGAGGAGCCCGATGTGGGACTCGATCCCAGAATGCCAGGATCACGCCCTGAGCCAAAGGCAGACGCTTAACGACTGCGCTACCCAGGAGCCCCTCAGTACATCTTTTTTGGTTAATTAAATGGATAAATATTTCCTTCTTCTGGCTTGATTTTTTATTTCCATATCCATGAGAAGGAATACAAGGAAGGGCAAATAAAAATATTTATTTTTTACGACTGGTTGACAACGAAGGCAAAAAGGACAGTAGGAACTTAATACCAATTTTT
>NW_023190160.1:0-1258 GCF_002007445.2 Ailuropoda melanoleuca | reverse complement strand
AATTTCTTTTTCCATTACTTCTTTGAGCCAGAGGTTATTTAAGGATTTTATTTATTTGAGAGAGAGAGAGACAGCATGAGCTTGGTGGGGGTGGGGGGAAGCAGACTCCCCTCTGAGCAGGGAGCCAAATGTGGGGCTTGATCCCAGGACCCTGAGATCCTGACCTGAGCTGAAGACAGATGCTTAATCAACTGAGCCACCCAGGCACCCTGACCCAGGGATTATTTAGATGTGTGTTAATTAGTTTGCAAATATTCAAGTATTTTCCAGAGCTATTATTATTCTTGATTTCTAATTTGATTTCTCTGTGGTTACAGAACACACTTTTATGTCTTAGTCTTTTTGACTTACTCCTCTTATTACAATTTATTTTGTGACCCAAAATACAGTTTCTTTTGGTAAATGTTCTATGGAAACTTGAGAGGAATGGTTGTGTTCAAGTCTATATTCTTGCTGATTTTCTGCCTGTTGAAATCTCAGACTGCCTTTTAATTGAGGCTTTTAGACCATTTTCATTTCATGTGATTGTTAATGTAGTTGATTTGAATCTGTCCGCATGTTGTTTGACTTCCATTTGTCCTTTCTGCTGTTTGTTCCCATTCTCTTCTTTTTCTGCTTTCTTTTAGATTAATCAAGTAATTTCTATGATTTAGTTTTATTTACGTGTGTGTGTGTGTGTATGTATGTATTTTGCTTACTCACTATAACTCACTATAACTCTTTAGTTTTGCTATTTTAGTGATTAGGGTTTAAATTATATGATTTAAGCATCAAAATCCACCTTCAGGTAATGTTTTACCACATCATATGCAGTTTCAGAAAATTATAATNAGAAAATTATAATAGTTAACTTCCAGTTCTTCTCTCCTAGTCAGATCCTTCTGGATCTGTGGGAGTATAGTTTTCATTAAGTTTAGAAAGGTTTTGGTCATTTTTTCTTTTCTTTTTTTTTTACGATTTTATTCATTTATTTGAAGGAGAGAAAATGCACGAGCAGGGGGAGGGGCAGAAAGAGAGGGAGATTTGCCACTAAGTAGGGAGTCTGATATGGGGCTTGATCCCAGGACCCTGAGATCATGACCTGAGCTGAAGTCAGACACCCACCGACTAAGCCACCGAGATGCCCCAGTCATTTTTTGTTCAGATATTTTTTTCTGGTTCCTTTCCTCTGCCTCTTTGAGGAATTATAGATTAGCCACTTGAAGTTTTCTCACAGTTTTCTGATGTCAATTTCAGTCTTTTATTTTGTGATGTCTAA
>NW_023190159.1:0-2847 GCF_002007445.2 Ailuropoda melanoleuca | reverse complement strand
CCCCCCCCCCGATTTGAACATGTTAAAGATTTTATTTATT
Source organism: Ailuropoda melanoleuca (assembly GCF_002007445.2). NCBI lineage: Eukaryota > Metazoa > Chordata > Mammalia > Carnivora > Ursidae > Ailuropoda > Ailuropoda melanoleuca. The sequence continues at coordinate 2,807 of NW_023190159.1, read as the reverse complement.
TTATTTTAGAGAAAGAGAGAGCAAGTATGAGTGGGGGCAGGGGCAGAGGGGGAGGGAGAAGGACAAGTAGACTCTGTGTTGAGCACAGAGCCCAGCAAGGGGCTTGAACACAACCCAGAGATCATGACCTGGGCCAAAATCAAGAGTGGGAGGCTTAACCAACAGAGCAACCCATGCGACCCTGAACATGTTAAAGAAAAAGTAATTCTGACACTTGTTAAAATGGTAAGAAAGACTTTATTTGAGATTATGGCAAATTTGAACTCAACCCTTAATACAACAAAGACTAGTGGGGATTTATGGCCAAGGAACAGTGTGAGGAGGTCAGTGGATAAGAAATTATTAAGAGGAGATGTTGAGGGTAGGGGATTTTTACTAAACTGGCCTGGTGGGATTCTTGCTAAAGGCAGGTCAAGGCATCAAACAGCAAGGGTCAGGGATGAGGAATTTGGTAAGTTATCTGGGTAGGTGATGACTTAGCAGGATTCTTTGGTAGGACTGGGCTGGGCAGGCCAAAGATAGGATGGGGGCCAAGGTCAAGACCTAGTCAAAAAGAGGGCTCCGAGGAGCCTGACTAACGTGTGGTCAAGGAGAGAGTATCTGTTAAACATCTTCATGGCAGCCTCTCTCCCCCACTCTGGAACTTTGCTTCTACAATTATCCCCCTTTCTCTTGCACGTATTTTTTCTCTCTCCTACATCGCTTCCATCAGCCCAGAGACATTCTACAATATCTTCCTTCTTTAAAAACACAGAAACAAAACCTATCCTTTCCTTACTCCAGATAACAAAAATTAACTCAAAATTGCATCTAAGATCAAAACATAAGAGCTAAAACTATAGAACTTTTAGAAGAAAACTCAGGGGGGACGCTTCAGGATATCAGATTTGACAATGACTTCTTAGATATGACAACAAAAACACAGCCAACAAAAGTAAAAATAGATATATCGGACTTCATCAAAATTTAAATCTTCTGTACATCAAAGTATACTCAAGAGAATGAGGACAACCTACAGAATGAGAGAAAATGTTTACAAATCATATTATTGGATAAGGGGTTGATATCTAGACTTTATGAAGAACTATAACTCAACAGCAAAAAAACAAAAAACCCAGTTCCAAAATGTGCAAAGGACTTGAATAGACATTTCCACAAAGACATACAGGTGGCCAACAAACACATGGAAAGATGCTCAATATCACTGATTAGGGAAAGGCAAATCAAAACTGCAATAAGATACAATCTCACACCCATTGGGATGGCTACTATTAAAAACCCAAACAAACAGAAGATAACCAGTGTTGGTGAGAATGTGGAAAAATTGGAACCCTTGCGCACTGTTGGTGGGAATGTAAAATGATGCAGCTGTGATAGAAAGCAGTATTGTGATTCCTCAAAAAATTAAACATAGAATTACCATATGAACAGCACTTCCCTTCTATGTGTATACCCAAAAGAATGGAAAGCAGGTTCTCCAAAAGATATCTGTACACCTGTGTTAACAGGAACATTATTCATAACAGCCAAAAGATAGAAGCAATGCAAGTATCCATTGATGAATGAATGGGTGAACAAAATGTAGTATGTACCTACAATTGACTATATTTAGCCATAAAAAGGAAGGAAATTCTGATGCATGCTACGATATGGATGAACCTTGAAGACATTATGCCAAGTGAAATAAGTCAGTCACAAAAGGATGAATACAGTATGATTCTGCTTATTAAAAAAATACTTCCATGTTATGGACTGAATTATGTCCCCCTTAAATTCCTATGTTGAAGTGTAGCCCCCAGTGTGACCACATTTGGGGACAGGTTCTTTAAAGAGGTAATTCAGGTTAAACTGGTGGGGCCCTAATCCAGTATGGCTCGTGTCCTTATAAGAATAAGAAGAGACACCAGGGATGTGTGTACACAGAGGGGAGACCATGGGGGGACCCAGGGAGAAGGCCACTGTCTACAAGCCAAGGGAGAGACCTCAGGAGAGACCAACACTGCCCACACCTGGACTATGGGCTTGTAGCCTTCAGAACTGTGAGAGAATAAACTTCGGTTGTCTGAGCCACCCAGCCTATGGTAATTTGTTATGGCAGCCTTAGCAGACTAATACACTAGAGTCAACGAATTTGCAGAGACAGAAAGTAGGATGGTGGTTTTCAGGGGCCGAGGGGAGAAAGGAAAGGGAGCTGTTTAGCGAGCATAAAGTTTAAGCTTTGCAAGATGAAAAGAGTTCTGGAAATTGATTGCACAACAGTGTAAATGTACTTAACACTATAGAACTGTACATTTAAAAATGGTTGTAAAGATGGTAAATTTTATGTCTATTTTACCGCAGTGAAAACAAAACACCTCCCTTGAGGCTACAAACCCCTCCTGCTAGGGCACTGTTTTTCTGCTCTGCTTGAGAGCAAAACTCCTAGAGAGAGTAGTTTACATTTGCTTTCTATACTTCGTCACATCTCATTTTTCCTTGAACCCATTCCAGTCAGGATTTTCTGAAACTGCCATGTTCTGAGTCACTGACATAATTCCAACCCATCAGCATTTTTTTGTTTGTTTTTGATCCCTTGCTCCTCAAAATACCTGCCCCCCTTGGCTTCCTGGTTTTCCTCTTGCTTCTGCCTTGTTGGATCTGGTTGGCGCCTCTTCCTGATTCTGTCTGGAGATACCCCAGGGCTCGGCCCCAGGCTTTGTATGCGCAGCCCGTGGGGACCTCATCCAGTGTCAGCTATACACTAGTGAGTCTCAAATCCCATTTGCAGCCCCACCCTCCTTTGGAACATAATGCCGGGATATCCCCCC
>NW_023190158.1:0-786 GCF_002007445.2 Ailuropoda melanoleuca | reverse complement strand
CACTTTATACTATTTAAAACTCTGTATAAACATAATTTGTTTAAACTTTATAAAGTTCATACATGACATTGATATGCCACTATTTAAAGAACTAGTCATCCACTACTAAGTAATTTCATGTTCTTCCCTCTGACAGCAAATTTCCTGATGGGTCTTCTGTGCAACAAGCTTTTTCTGTATTTCCTTCAGGACAGAGTCTCAGATACAAAGGATTAAATTTTATAATATAATGGTGTGAAACACTGATGGTTTGTTGATCCTCTCAAAAGAAAACTGTTTACTGAATACCCATTTCTTACTCTATTAAAAATTAACTTGAAATATAGGTTTTAAAATAATTTAAACTGTTCTTAAAGTACAATAAACTACTGACTACTTCTAAAACTAAACTACTCCCTTATACCTGTAATCTTTTTTTAGAGTTCGCATGAGGTTTCCACAGCACTCTAGATATTGCTTATCAATATGAGGATAGAGGCAAGATCTCAGTGTTAGTTCAAAAGTCTGGCACGTCACAGATTCTGATGATCTATCCACACATATATCTCCACCAGCAAACTTCTCATGAAAGTCACTCTGTTCCAAATACAACCTTCAAGATAAAAATGTGAGTCTCTTTTTATGAGCTGCTGTCAACAGAATTCCCTTCATCAAAACTCCAGAGTCCCATTTTCACATTTAGTCTTAAAATTACCAACTATTATAGAAACTCTTCCCCCCTCCCCCAAATATCCTTCAAGTGAAACAGTTTTTCAGCCACTTCTGCCTTAAGAATCAACTACTGAG
>NW_023190157.1:0-967 GCF_002007445.2 Ailuropoda melanoleuca | reverse complement strand
TTAGGTCCATCCCTTGGTTATTGTGAATAATGCTGCAGTGAACATTGGAGTACATATAACTCTTCAAGATTTTGATTTCTGTTCCTTTGGGTATATACTCAGAAGTGGGGTTCCTGGATCATACGCTAGCTCTAGCTTTTTAATTTTTTTAATAATAATATTTTTTATTATATCATGTTAGTCACCATACAGTACATCCCTAGTTTTTGATGTAAAATTCCATGGTTCATTACTTGCATATAACACCCAGTGCAACATGCAATACGTGCCCTCCTTAATACCCATCACCAGCCTATCCCATCCCACCCACACCGAAGCCTTCAGTTTGTTTCCCAGAGTCAATAGTCTCTCATGGTTCATTCCCCCTTCTGTTTACCCCTTCCTTTCTTCTTCCCTTTCTTCTCCTACCGATCTTCCTACTTCTTATGTTCCATAAATGAGTGAAACCATATGGTAATTGTCTTTCTCTCCTTGACTTATTTCACTTAGCATTATCTCCACCAGTCCCATCCATGTTGCAGCAAATGTTGAGAAATCGTTCTTTTTGATGGCTGAGTAATATTCCATTGTATATATGAATGGCATCTTAATCCAGTCATCTGTTGATGGTGCCTTCCACTATTTAGCTATTGTGGACAATGCTGCTATGAACATTGAGGTGCATTTGGCCCTTCTCTTCACTACGTCTGTATCTTTGGCATAAATCCCCAGTAGTGCAATGGCTGGATCATATGGTAGCTCAATTTTTAACTTTTTAAGGGACCTCCACACTGTTTTCTAAAGTGGCTTTACCAACTTGCATTCCCACCAACAATGTAGGAGTGATCCCCTTTTTCCACATCCTCTCCAACATTTGTTGTTTCCTTCCTTGTCAATTTTTGCCATTCTACCTGGCGTAAGTGTGGTTTTGATTTGAATTTCCCTGATGGCTAATGATTTTGAACATTTTTTCATGTGTCTGTTAGCC
>NW_023190156.1:0-3110 GCF_002007445.2 Ailuropoda melanoleuca | reverse complement strand
TAATAAAAAAAAATAAAAGAAAAAAGAAAAGGGTCCCACCAACTGCAAAAAAAAAAAAAAAGTCAAGAACTAGATATTAAATCACTCCTACCTACTCAAAAAACTTATGCTCACCCAAAAACCTGTTCATGAATGTTTGTACAGGATTTATTCATAATCTCAAAAATCTAGAAACAACCCAAAGACTTTTCATCTGGTGAATAAACAAACAATGGTACATCCACGAAACAGAATATGGCTCAGAAATAAAAAGACAGAATACTGATAAATGCAACACCATGAGCGAATTTCGAATGTGTTATACTAAGCGTAAGAAGCCAGACTCAAAAGACTTTATGATTCCACCTATAAGACATTCTAGAAAAGGCAAAATTATAGGGACAGAAAACAGATAAAAGGTTTCCAGGGACTGGGAGCAGCGAAAAGTACTGACTATAACAGCACAGCATGAGGGAATTTGTTGGGGTGATGGAACAGTTCTCAATCTTGACTGTGGTGGTGGTTCTATCACTGTACATGTTTGACCAAACTCACAGAACTGTAATGCAAAAAAGTAAATTTTATTGTTCAGGAAAAAAAAATGAATAAAACAATCTCTGTGACCTTAATGCCTGTTTTGTAATTTGTCTGTTGCTTTGAGTTTAAACAAAACAGTGGAGTTGAATCTTAGCAAAGGTCAGGTTCCAAAGGCAGTGGTAAGTTAAATACATGTGTAAAAATAACTACATGCATTTCAGACAGACTCCCGTTAAAAATTGCTAAATTAAAGAAAAGTCAGCATATTTTTTTAAATTTTTATTTACTTTTTTGAAGGGGGGAGGGGCAGAGGGAGAAGGTGAGGGAGAGAATCTTAAGCAGACTCTACCCCCAGTGACCCTGAGATGATGACCTGAGCCAAAATCAAGAGCTGGAAGCTTAACTGACTGAGCCACCCAGGTGCACCAAGAANAGATCATGACCTGAGCCAAAATCAAGAGCTGGAAGCTTAACTGACTGAGCCACCCAGGTGCACCAAGAATTTTTTTTTTTTAATTTAAGTGTTACTGAAGTGAACTTAAAATTTATCCCACATAGGTGTACAAGAGAGACAGCCAGCGAGAGAGGGAACACAAGCAGGGGGAGTGGGAGAGGAAGAAGCAGGCTCCCAGCGGAGGAGCCCAATGTGGGACTCGATCCCGGATCGCGGGTATCACGCCCTGAGCCGAAGGCAGACGCTTAACGACTGCGCTACCCAGGCGCCCCTGCTTTTTTTTTTTTTAAGTTGGAAGAACTTTTATACATTCTAGATGCAAGGCCTTTATCAGATATGTACGCTTTGCATGCATTTTCTCCTAATCTGCAATTTACTTTTAATTTTCTTAATGGTTTCTTTTGAGATGAAAAAAGGTATTAATTTTGATTAAGTCAAATTTATCAATTGATGCAAAAAGATCACAAGATCCATCATCTAAGATGTTTTTCCTAGTATTTTTACCTGATTCTTCTGGCTCTTTTTAAACTTCTTTTCCCTCAAATTCCATTTCTTGAACATGCTCCTTATCTGGCATTGGCATATAACTGTGACAATGAACTCCACCCTGAATGAAACAAAAATGTAGACAAATGATGGGTCTTGTGGTCTTTTGTGTTGATTCCATTTGCCAGGTATCATGATCCACTCACACTATGCTCCTTTTGTATCAAATCCCAACAGCTTCTCCAGGATGCTGAAGACGAAAAGCTTGCCCAGTTGAGAGACGGGAAAATTGTGACAACGTTGTTTTTCAAGTAGGGAAATGTTATAATACAGAGAAAAGGACCCTGTATAAAACTCTGTCATTATTTTTTAATAAAGAAAAAAAAAGGAGTGGTAAATGTTGTAAAGAAGAACTAAAAGATAAATAAAGAATAAATAGGGGAGTTTTTAGTATTACATGAGATCTCAATTTAGGTTCAATATATACTAAGATCCCACTGGAAATCAGTCACAGTATGACCCCTTATTTCACCTCCTGACACTCTCGTGAGGTAGGTAACAATTCTCTATTTATAAAGAGAGCTAAGTTCAGAGTAGGTAAATGAGTTGTCCAAGGCTGGGCTGCCTGGCTGGCTCAGTTGGAAGAGCATCAACTCTTGGGGTTGTGGGTTCAAGCCACACATTGGGTGTAGCGATAACTTAAACTTAAAAAAAATGAGTTGTCCAAGGCTATACTGCTAATGAGTGAAGTAGGTAAGGTTTGAACTCAAAATCAGTGGTTGTATAGTTTTTCTCAAGTATCAACTGAAGGCAAAGTTATAAAATACCAGTATACAATTATTTCACGGAAGACAGAGGTATTTAGAAAAAGCATTTCAATTGTGTAAAATAATTTCAGGTTCTTTTCAGGGTCCGTTCTATGTGGTTTAGCACAATACAGGTGGAATGCCAAAGACTGAAGCTTTTAGCTCATGGTGGTCGCCCCATTTCATGCCTTTATGGCTGTATTACAACAACATCTGAGGATAAAAGTGGAGCGAGATTTTTATCACACTTCCACTCTAGTCCTTTCATTTCTGAAAAAAACATAGACAACCTTAAATAATGACGCAGAACGTTTTTCACATGTGAATAAATTAATTATTGATATAATCAATCTACTCTTTAAATAGTGGAGTAGGTTTTCAGAAAAAAAGTATTTAACTTTAGCAAACATAAAGTATGTACAGGAATGAAAATGTTAACATCAATTATAAGGATTTTTTATGCAAAGTATTACAACATAGGAGTAACAAAAACATGATTTTCAGCTTTCAATCCAAGGAACTTTTAGGGTCATAGTTTCATTAATCCTCCTCACACGTTTCACAGAGAAACCACGTTTGAGAGTATAAATCAATGACAGAAACAGTAAGAATCACCTTAGTGGCAGTCTTGGAAAACAGAAAAAAAGCCCTAGGACTGGTATTGGCTGACATTATGGTTCTGTGACAATATTGCTGTGGGACCTAAGTAGAAAATTAATCCCCCTCATAAGTGAGGTACTTATTTAGAAAGAAAATAAGAATCCTTTCCTATTACTATCTCAAAGAAATGGTTTTAAACTCTATGAGGAAACATAAAAATACTTTGAATATTTAGAAATTCAGCAGAA
>NW_023190155.1:0-758 GCF_002007445.2 Ailuropoda melanoleuca | reverse complement strand
GAAAACTTAAAGTCATCATGAATAGCAAAAATCCCCTAATGAAACAGAAACCACATACCCACTTATTTCTCACTCATGGAACCCATTTAATTTTTAAAACAGCCTATTTCTCCTAACTTGTTTCCCTGCTTCCTGAATTCCTGTCTCTGCTCCCTATTCTCGATATCTTTCCTCACTTCTCTTTTTCTTTGTTCTCATTAATAAAACAATAGCTATTAGGCAGCCACAGGATGTGCAAAGTCCCACCNATGTACAAAGTCCCACTCTAGCTTCATAATCCACATTAAGAAGGTATCAACAATAGTAATTTTTGTAGGTGAATATTGTAAAGGAAAATGCTACATTGATGTGTCGTATGTATAGTGTGACAGACTATATATATTGTAGAAATTCTCATTTCTCTCTGTCTTGCTCTCTCCACATATATATATATATTTATCAATATGTGTATTTTATAATATATTGATAAGCTTATGCAAGATTATAGAGCTCAATGGGTGAGAATACCCAAGAGCTTTTCCCTCTTCATGGTACTCAGATAAGCCCCTTTCTGAGGTAATCCATTTTCCTTCACGCTATTTAAAAATAAAACAAGGTACATTTTTTTTAAATTATGCACATGAAGGCAATATTCAGTGGGCTGCTTAACATTCGGAGGGGATTTCTGCAATCCACCCTGTCTCTGCTGTTCCTACCCTGTCTCTGCAGTACAAGAAAACACTGTTATTTACCCTGGGACACAGGTGACTGAACTTATA
>NW_023190154.1:0-1245 GCF_002007445.2 Ailuropoda melanoleuca | reverse complement strand
GTTAGGGTGCACTACCTGACCCGTGCCACATTTCTCTCACTCTCCCCCGGAAGAGCTAACCACCTAGTGCAAAATGCACTGAGAATACACAGGAAGGGCGGTGANTTGCACTGAGAATACACAGGAAGGGCGGTGATGACTGCCGAAGGAAGGCGTGGGAGGCAGAAGATGAGGAATATGTATAGGAAATGACTGTAGACACATCTGATCAAAATGTAAAATCTGACATTTATCTGTTTGCAATGCTGCGGAAAGGTGGTCCTGCCAACCACGGATGGGCCAGGAAGCAGTGGTTTTTCTATTAAGGGTAAATAAAATGAGGGTAAAATTTTAAGTTGAGGAATTTTTCTGTTGCTAGAAGGCAAATTACTACATGCAGTAGTACAAAAGAACAGGGGTAAACAATACAATATGCTGTGAATTGCGAATGCATGTGTGGTAATGTCATGAATATATTAACTTCCTTCATTGTCAAGGCAAGTGACAGAGGCTGCCTGAAATTCAGAGAGGAGCTGGCTGTCACTCTGCAGCTCAGACACTTGGAGTCACATCTCTCCTAATAACAAAGTCTATTCTGTTTACATTTGACATGGCGAGCAAGGGGTGGTGGGTTGCTTTTTTATAAGGAAATGAATGAAGGCATGAATGAATGAAAGAGTGAATGAGTAGATGGAGTCTCTCTACCCAGTCCATCCTGAAGCCATCAGTCTTCCCTGTTTGGATGAAAACAAATCATCTCTGACAGGAGCACATTTAGATGAATTTTTTAATATTTCTGGCAATGGGTTGTATTTATTTATTTTAACTATGTCAACATACTGCACATTTCTGAGTCTGGGTCCCAGTGGTGTTTAATAAAAGAAACCTGCAAAGCACTACAGTGTCAGAATCAGGGAGGGAGGAGATTCTATATGAACAAACAGAGAAGGGAATTTGAGGAGGATGCCAGGGAGGGTTGGTGACAGGTTAACATTAGTTCTGCTTGGGTTGGAGGGCCTGGCTATCTGTCTCTTTCCCCTATCCTAATGCGTAACTGAGGTAGAAAGGTAAATATCCCATTGTGCTTAATAGTAGGATCCAGAGAAACGTTTGAGGGAGGGAAAAGAGCCAGAGGCAGATTTTTAGGTTGGAATTAAAATGCAGACGAGATTCATTAAATTGTTGACCCTCCTCCCCACAAAAAAATAAATAAATATATGTATATATATATATATATATACACACACACACACTCTCTCTCTCTCT
>NW_023190153.1:0-682 GCF_002007445.2 Ailuropoda melanoleuca | reverse complement strand
GATTGGTATATCTCAATTCTTCTCATCTACTCCCCTTATTTTGAGAATAAAATAATAAAAGGGTTTTCTTTCATCTTCACAGGGTTTTAATCCTTTGTATTTTTCACTTCCCCTGGAAATACATAAATACCAACCCTCAGCTAACTTCCTTTACTCTTGATAATACCTCNTTACTCTTGATAATACCTCTTTTTTTCCTACCAACTGCCCATGAGCTTGGTACTGATTAGACAGAGATAACTTTAGTAACCAATATGGAATAGAAGATGCTGGCTGTTGAAAAATATTTTTATGATGTAGTAATACAGCATAGCCATGAACTAAGGTTTGGAGGACCTTTGATCTCATAGAACACTTGAATGCCCCAAATAGGTGTTCCTAGGGGACTGTCCATTGGACCCAGTAGCCTTTACCTCATAGTTTCATGGACTCTCTATATTTAAAGTACACTTGTTTCATCTTTTTACAGGATTTTAAGTATTTTAATCATCGAAGGGGAAAAATGCTAAAGGCATTTATCTCAAATTCATTTGTCACAAAAATGAGAATGGCAATTAAGTCTGCACTATTCTGACAACTGAGAGTAGCTGCTTAGAGGACACATTGGGATGGAATCCTGAGACCACATCTGCAGCTGGCAGGAGAAAGTGCCATGATCGGTGAAATGCCATCTGTGCTCTGA
>NW_023190151.1:0-542 GCF_002007445.2 Ailuropoda melanoleuca | reverse complement strand
GCACTTGTTTCCAACTGAACCGTTATCTTCTTACAGAAAACAAACCAGAAAAAAACATCTTCCTAGAGTTCACTCCAGTTCCTAATCCTTTCCGTGGTGCCGCAGCCGCTCTTTTTAACTCTTCCTTTAGNTCCTTTAGATACTATCTTCTATCTTACTAGAGTCTATTTTCTTCTTTAGGTCAAATTTCATTGAGGTAAAAAATTTTCTACTAATATTGAATTATATGCGAAATTTCCCTTGCACAGTCTCTGGCGTTATCCATTTTGAACTTTAGAAATTCTGCGGGCAGCCTGGCAATAAAATATTCCGAACTGCATGCCGAACTTCCCACAAGTGTGAGCTGTCACCACAGTCTGGCTCTGCTGATCAGCCGAGTATGTCAAGCAGTGCTGCCACTCACTTTAGGAAAACAAGCAAACCCTTCAATAATGTCGGTTCTGAAGTAAAGTAGGGAATAAAAATCACAAAACTGTTTTCCTTCTCTGGCCTGTGATGGGGAAGCAAAAGTCATTCAGAATTACAGTAATAAGAACAACAAC
>NW_023190150.1:0-1214 GCF_002007445.2 Ailuropoda melanoleuca | reverse complement strand
TCCTGCTCTCTCACCTACTCAGGACCCTATGACATCCCGGGAAAACAGTCCTGAAAACAAATCGCGCACGAAGTGGAGTCTCTAGACGGAGCCAGTTAAACTAAAGATCAACAGGCAAGACTGAGCGGAGGCACCTGTTGAAAATGGATACCCAGCTGCTGGGGACTCCGGGCTGGCTCCCGGAAAAGGCCATTTCTGGAGGACAGAGAAAACAGGCAAAAATTTGGAATTCCTTTGAAAATAGACATGTCTTCCTGGCAAGACATCAAATCAGAAACTGTCTAAAGACAAGCGTCACTAGAGTCTCGGTGAGTCTTTGACACATCGTCCAGAATATAACTAGAAATGACTAAGTGTGCAAAGAGGCAAGACTATGTGACAAATAAAAATGAGAAAGGAAAGTAAAAAGAAACAATAGGCTCCAGGGATGCCTGGGTGGCTCCGTCAGTTAAGAGTCCATCTCTTGATTTTGGTTCAGGTCATGATCTCAGGGTCATGAGATCGAGCCCCGAGTCGGGCTCCACAGTGAGTGTGGAGACTGCTTGGGACCCTGTCTCTCTCTCTCTTTCTCTCCCTCTACTCTCCCTATTCCCCCCTTTTAAGGGAGGGAGGGAGGGAGGGAGAGAGAGGGAGGGAGGAAGGAAACAATAGTCCCCAACATGATCAAGATACTGGAATTAATATAAAGGAAGAACCGTGAGAAATATGCTCCAAAATATCGCAAAAGATGAACCAAGGATGTAATAGACACTAAATCATTCCCCTATAATTAGAATCTATAAAAAAGTATCTAAATGATAATCTAAATCTAAAATATGTAAGTCATGAAATTTACCTCAATGAATGAATGTAAAAGTATAGGAAATGCAGTAAGAGAAACAACANACATGACCTAGAAGGCAGGTAAGTAGCAAGGACCCCAGCTGACTCACAATGACATTGCAGATGACAAAGAAAGCACAGGGAAGAGGCTGTAACGAAAACATGGGACACATTCGATACTGTGACCTCTTTCTCCAGTTGCGGCAACAGGCAACATAGTGATGTTTATCACAGATTCTCAACAAGAATTACAATTATAAATTAAATACCTGAAGACACCATGGACCTCTTTTTGTCTTACCTGTCAGGCATCTAAGTAATGGAGTTGTTATAAACTCCAGCCAGCATTTCATAAAGCTATGATCATGCACAGAAAAATATCTTCAAGTAAC
>NW_023190149.1:0-775 GCF_002007445.2 Ailuropoda melanoleuca | reverse complement strand
AACTGCCGCAAAATACCCTCCTTGATCGTTGTAAGTGCACCTCGTCAGCACTTAGACCACAAATTTTGTACCGTAAGTGGGATTTCTAAAGAAAGTCTAGCTTCCATTTTCGTACTCCAACCAGCTCTTTATGAATAACGCATCACGTACTACCCAGGACGCATCTCAGATCTGACTTAGAAGATGAGNGAAGATGAAAGAGTATATTTAGTCAAATGAAAGGAAAGGAAAAACTCCCGATCAGTCCAGTACCCAAGGTCTCCAGTAACAGCAAAGTACTACAAGCACTCAGGAAAAACTGACCAAGAGAAATTCCTCTTCGCAGTCGATTAGTGTATGTGAAACACACGTCACATTGACATAGAACTTCCGTTGGGGATGCTGGTCTGCTGAGTACGACATGTCTCCTACCCCCTGGTCCCTGCCTGACGCCAGGTGCTCAGGGGCCCGTGGGCTCTCTTGAGCTGTCTGGAAGAATCTCATGCAGGAAATACCAGGGAACTCTTATGAGTCTGGCAGACCTGCTTTTGGCTTTGAAGATCTGCTCTTGTCTTAGAACAAAAAGGACTTTGGAGCCCCTGAACAAGACCGTCTCCGGGCTGCAAACAACCAGGCCTTCAGTGGGAAACACGAGAGCTTACTTCCAGCTTGTCTGCTGCGAGACGGCACGGGATGAGGCTGGCCACACCTGCTCCTGTCAGGCCACCCGCAGGTCTGGCCACTCGCGTGAGATCCACCATCCCTGGTCACCTGGGAAGGAGGGGATGAGGGCTCA
>NW_023190148.1:0-2844 GCF_002007445.2 Ailuropoda melanoleuca | reverse complement strand
GGGAAGTGAGACACAAACCCCTTCCCCTTCTGTGTCACCCACTCCTCCAGCCCCAGGAGGCCTGTGCACAGGGCAAGAAGCAGGTTTGGCTCAGGTTCCCAGATCTAGATCCCCCGGCTGACCTGCCTCACACCCTTCCAGGCAGGCTCTGCAGGAGATGAATGGACAGAGGATATGGATACATTTAGTACAAATATATTCAATCTGTGGGCGTGAGCGCATGAATGACTGAATATGTTAGGAGCAGATACAGAGACGTTTTTCAAAATCCAAATCTTTTACAACATCCCTAAGTGATAATTTTAAGTTCTGAGATGTAAAAATACAGAGATGAGACTGACAGCAGATTAGATTCTGAAAAAGAACAGATGAGTCACCTTCATGTCACAGCAATAGAGACTGTACAAAATGAAACACAGCGTGAGGCTGGAGAAATTGAAGTAAGCCTCAGTGCAGGACAGCGTCACTCCACCTAAAGATATGTAATTGGAGTAACTGAGGCAGGGAAGTTGGGGGTGGGGGTGATTGAAAATATATGTGAAGGGAAAAAAGCCAACAAGTTTTAAAAATCAGGTGAAACCCGTGAACCAATATATCCAGGAAGCTCAAAGAAGCTTGGGCACAGGGAACATTAGAGACAGCACAGTGCACATCGTAATGAGCTTGCTACAAACCAGCGATGTGGACACTCTCACAACCAGGGAGGAGTTGTGTTCAGTACAGAGGAACCAACATCATGGTGGGAGCACGTTTCTCATTACAGGCCATGTAAGCTAGAGAAGAGTGAAGCATTATCTTCAAAATATTATAAGAACATACCTGTCCTCTTGATGTCTACCCAGTGAAAATATCCTTGAAAATTGAAAGCAAAATAAAGCATTTTCTGTTGCAAATCTTATAGAATTGGCCTCCTGCAAACCCTCGCTACAAGCATGCCCCTCAGACAGGACAGGTCAGTAGAGAGTTAAGTGAATCTACGTAAAGATATAAAAGGCATCAGATATCATACGTATGTGGATAAATATAAAAGCATTTGTATTTGTAAATGTGTACAAAAAGTTGTCAATTGCTTATATCAGAAATGATAACCATGTGTTGTGATTTATGCCAGATGTGAAAATAAAACATATGACAATGAGAGCAAAGGTGGTGGGGGAGAGAAGACCATGTTATGATGTCCTTACCCTACATGTGAATGGGGTCAGGTCACGGGGAAGTAGTTTGATCAGTTAGGACATGAGGACCCAAATCCTAAAGAAACCATTAAAATAAAACCTCTTCACAACAAAGACTTACAGCTAATGAGGTCAATAAGTTAGTATTCTCCAGAGAATACAGATGCAGTAGGACATGGATCTCATATATATATACATATGTCTATTCATACGTGTTACACAGGGAAAGAAAGAGAGAGAGAGAGAGCAGAAGAGACAGAGACAGACTTAGATTTAGAATCAGCTCAGGCAGTCATGGGGCGGCAGGTCTGGAAGTTGCAGGACAGGACAGAAGGCTGGACATTCCAGTAAGAACCATGTTGCAGACTTTGGTCCAAATTTAGTCTGAACGATTGAACACAGCAAGAGGAGAAGAAAATGAAAGGATCCAACTCAAACTTCTACAGATGAAATCTAAAATGTCTCAGATCACAAACATCGGGGTTGAGATGAGCAGCAGACACGACAAGAAGAACGTGTGAGGGAACCTGAAGACACAGCACGGAGGCTGCAAAGTGAGAGACAGAAAAACACTCTAAAAAGTGAACAGAGCATCACTGAGCATGGGACAGCCCGAGCAATGTAAGAGGGTGTGACTGTGTCCGCAAAGGAGGGGCAGGTAGCTTGAAAAATACTTAATGAAATATGACTCAAAACTGTTCTAAATTTCATGAAAACCTAAAACCCACAGATCCAAAAAGTTCAGCACCTCAAGCACAACAAATATATTTTTTAAAAAACCAAATCCAACACCCATCAATGTCAAATTGTTTAAGGAAGATGAAAAGAAACAATATTAAAAGCATCCAGAGGGGGAATGATACACTATGTTCAGGGGAACAAACGGGATTCTAGCAGATTTCTCATTAGCAGAAATGCAGACAGAGATGGCGGATTAGCATTTTTTATATATCAAAAAAAGAAAAAAGAGCTTCATTCCTTGCCCAGAGAATATATCTTTCAAAATGAAGAATAAATAAAATTTTTTCAGATATACAAAAAGCGACAGAAGTGATCACCAGCTGACGTACAACATACGGAATAACAAAGCACATTTCTCAGGCAGGAGGAAGTGATTCTAGAATAAACTGAATCTACAACATGAAAGAAGGAAACGCCAAGGCCGCCTACTGGGATAGATATTAATGCTGTTGATTATTCAAATCTCTTTAAAGGTAACTTACTGTCTAAAGCAAATATAAATCGTACCTATGTTGGAATGATAGTACAGCTAATGGTATTACGCATGAACATGACAGTAAAAACCCAGAGCCAAACACAGAAGTATGCTCTCAGGTTCTTGTTCTGAAGTGACAGTGTTCTAACATCGCCTGGATGTAGACTTGAAGGGGGGGAAGGGGGAGGTAATGAGGTCGTAAGGAGTTAGAGCCAAAGAGTCAAAATATTGAGAAGAAATGGAATCACTTGACAGCGCTCGGCTAGATTTAAAGAAAGAGAGATACGTGGAAACAGGAAACAAAGAACACATGGGACAAAGAGAAAATAAAAGCAAGATGCTACATTGAAATGATAGTACTAATCACATTCAGGAATCGGTCTATATGAGAAACAAACTGAAGACTTCAGAGGGGAGGGGGTGGGGGAATGGGATAGACTGGTGATGGGTAGT
>NW_023190147.1:0-765 GCF_002007445.2 Ailuropoda melanoleuca | reverse complement strand
AACTGCCGCAAAATACCCTCCTTGATCGTTGTAAGTGCACCTCGTCAGCACTTAGACCACAAATTTTGTACTGTAAGTGGGATTTCTAAAGAAAGTCTAACTTCCATTTTCGTACTCCAACCAGCTCTTTATGAATAACGCATCACGTACTACCCAGGACGCATCTCAGATTTGACTTAGAAGATGAAAGAGTATATTTAGTCAAATGAAAGGAAAGGAAAAACTCCCGATCAGTCCAGTACCCAAGGTCTCCAGTAACAGCAAAGTACTACAAGCACTCAGGAAAAACTGACCAAGAGAAATTCCTCTTCGCAGTCGATTAGTGTATGTGAAACACACGTCACATTGACATAGAACTTCCGTTGGGGATGCTGGTCTGCTGAGTACGACATGTCTCCTGCCCCCTGGTCCCTGCCTGACGCCAGGTGCTCAGGGGCCCGTGGGCTCTCTTGAGCTGTCTGGAAGAATCTCATGCAGGAAATACCAGGGAACTCTTATGAGTCTGGCAGACCTGCTTTTGGCTTTGAAGATCTGCTCTTGTCTTAGAACAAAAGGGACTTTGGAGCCCCTGAACAAGACCGTCTCCGGGCTGCAAACAACCAGGCCTTCAGTGGGAAACACGAGAGCTCACTTCCAGCTTGTCTGCTGCGAGACGGCACGGGATGAGGCTGGCCACACCTGCTCCTGTCAGGCTACCCGCAGGTCTGGCCACTCGCGTGAGATCCACCATCCCTGGTCACCTGGGAAGGAGGGGATGAGGGCTCA
>NW_023190146.1:0-978 GCF_002007445.2 Ailuropoda melanoleuca | reverse complement strand
GCCTCTGAAAAACCTGCCAGTTTGTGTCACCACCAGAAAATTTACAGGTAGAGAGGGGATGGCTTCCATTTAAAAAATCTCCTTTAAGTTTCTAGTTTGGGTGCAGAGGATAGTCAGTTTCTAGAAAAAGACAGGAAATTAATGCAAACTTAATGCTGCAGGTTAAATTCTTTAGGAAACAGGCTGAGATGGAGTTAAGAGCACAAAATTTTATTGGTCTAACATCTGTGAACAGAAAATAGGAGGAAGCAGGATTGCACGAGGGAATCCATAAAATCATGATGCAGATCTGAGAAAATCTCTGTCAGCCCAAAAGAAAGCTCTAGGGCAAAGATTGCCCATTAGAGAAGTCTCTTATTGGGCAAGAATGGCTAGGCTGCTTTGCTACCCATCACCTAAGTCATTGGCCAGGGCTGGCCTGAGAAGAGTAGAGTATAATCTCAGCTCAGTGAAAATGGAACTTGGAAGGTGCTACCACCTGGAAGCTGTCAGCTAACTATACTCCTTGCAGCTAGGCAGCAAATCCTTCCTTGAAGGGGATCTACCTGAGTGAAACATCTCCATAGCTTCCGCACTTCTGAAAGGGTGACTGACTGAAGTGGCTGGCTTGGTTCCAGTTACAGTCTCCTCATTTGATCTATTATATGATATTTTTTTTCTTTTATCCTAATAAACTGAAAAGACTAGTTATAGTTATTTGGCTAAAATGACAGTACATCTTTGCTAACATATAACATATTAGAATTATGCCATCCTTTTAGCTCTGTATCAAAATTTAGTTTACTGATGCCTTGAGTATCTTACCAACCCATAGGACATTATGCAGACTGACTTCAGTGATAACTTTATGTTGCTAGAACCTAGAAGGCAGGAAGTAGCAGGTATCCTAGATGTCTCAGGATGGCATATGTATGTAGTAAGGTTAGAGACAAGCTTCAGTATTAATTAATGCCACATCAGTGGAGTTTCTGTACTTCC
>NW_023190145.1:0-598 GCF_002007445.2 Ailuropoda melanoleuca | reverse complement strand
ATAAGGAATTTGCTTTCATGATAATAGAGGCTGGCAAATCCAAAATCTGCAGGTAGACCAGCAAGCTGGAGGTCTTGGGAAGGGCTGATACTGCTTTTAAGTCTGAAGATCATCTGTCAGCAGAATTCCTCNGATCATCTGTCAGCAGAATTCCTTCTTGCTCAAGGGAGGTCAGTCTTACTGTTCTGTTAGGTGTTCAGCTGATTGGATGAGGCCCACCCACATTATGGAGTCTGTTTTATTCTTAGTTTATCAATGTAAATACTAATCTCACCCCCAAACACCCTCATAGAACATCCAGAAAAATGTTTGGCCAAATATTTGGGCACCATAGACCAGCCAAGTTGACACAGAAAAGTAACCATCACAGGAGGACTGGGAGTTCAACCAGCCATGAAATTATTAGACACAAGGAGTAAGCCTAGAGAGAGGAGAGACAAGGAAAGAAGAAAGAAAAGAGAAACAAAAATCAACCCTCCAAATGAGCGACAATCCAAACTTCCAACACTTGTGAAGAAACCGATTGCTAAGAATCTATTATAGTCAATAAAATCAACATTTAAAAATGTAATTAACTTGAGGGGCGCCTGGGTGGCTC
>NW_023190144.1:0-625 GCF_002007445.2 Ailuropoda melanoleuca | reverse complement strand
ATTATATTATATTATAGTACCTATTATAATATTAGAATTATATATAATAATAATTAGTAGTATTAATAGTCAAAATTTACTTTGAATTATAAGTTTATCTTTTTTTGCCATACATTTTTAGTAATCATCTGTGAGTAGTAAACTCTTTCAATCTTTTCATCTTCCAAAATATCTTTATTTTGACTTTATTGTTGAATGATATTTAATTGTTTATAGAATTTTAGTTTGACAGTCATTTTTCACCAGCATTTTGAAATATTATTTTATCTTTCNACCAGCATTTTGAAATATTATTTTATCTTTCTGATAACCATGTGCTGCTTTTAACAAATTATTGTTTAAAACATCAATTGATGTTTCTTAGAAGGTGATCTTCTTCTTTATAATATCATTAGTGATTTTGTCTTTGTCTTTCATGTTTTATAGTCTCACTCCTAGGTAATGACTTTATCCTGCTCAATGTGCTTTTACAAAAGGCCTCTGTTTTTGTTTTTTTCAGCTCAGGGAAAATTTCATCAATTATTTCTCAAATATAACTTTCTCCTATTCTCTGCATTCTCTCCTTTCAAAACTCTTCCAAAATATATGTTAAAGCTTTTGATTTTTAGCCCCATGTGTTTTTTTT
>NW_023190143.1:0-1304 GCF_002007445.2 Ailuropoda melanoleuca | reverse complement strand
TGGGCTGGGAGGGGCTGTGATGTACAGGATTTGGAAATAGGTGTGCCACTTCTATCGGAACTATGTTTTTTTAACTCCTACAGAGTAACTTTTGGTTGGAGTAAGACATTACTTTCCTAGATTTCTGGTATGGTTGTTTCACATATTGCGGTTAAAGATATCTTTTTGATAGGGGAGAGTGATGAATCATTGCATACTACGCATTGCATTATCATGCATGCATGCATGCATTNGAATCATTGCATAGTATGCGCTAGGCACCATTATCACCTTTTTAGATTCTTACAACGAACAAATTCACAACAGGTGTATTTCCCACTACCGCATTCTCTTCACTCCCATCTCCTATTTTTCCTTCCGTGTAGTTAACGAGCTCCTGAATAACTGCTGTTTTCTTCGTCTTATGGTAGAAAGAGGCTAACAGGTTTAGGGAGCTTCTGTTACTGGAGGGTGAAGAAATCAAGCAAGTATGTGAATACTGAATCATAAATTATGATAAATGCTAAAGAGAGGACAACTGAAAGCTAAGAAATACGGGGAAGAGCTTTCTTTCCATGAGATTTAAGGGAAGATCTCTTTAAGAAAGGGACATTTAAGGGGGCGCCTGAGGGACGCAGAGCACAAAGTGACCCGGGGGGCGGGGGGAGACAAATATCTGAAGATAATNTAAGGGCAAGTGCACGTGCAAAGCTGTTTGCGGGCAGAAGCCTGCCGTGTTCACAACTACCGAAAGGGCCACCATGGCTGTCGTAAAGTCGCCATGGCTGTCGTAAAGTGAGGGAGGCAGAACACAGATCAGGTGAGGCTGGAGCTAGAGGCCTTGGCCTGACTGCCTGGGGGATGTGGTGGGAGGGAAACCAACACTGAGGGGGCCTTCAAGCAGGACAGCGCTTCCTTCTGCCCAAGACCGAGCCGATTGGTGATGAGGTACTACTTTCATCTGTGAAATGTTTTTAACTCCGTTCTGACTGAAGCAGTATTTTGTTTGCTGTCGACTTGGAAGCAGACGAACAAATACCCGGATGGTTGGCAGGTACGGAGGCTGAAGATAAACCCGGCTTCGAGTTCCAGCCCTTCCACTTATTTGATACTATGACCTTGGCCAAGCTTCTAATCTCCTTGAGTGTCAGTTCCCCTGTCTGTAAATTGGGAATAATCATAACTACCTTGGAAAGTGGCCCTGAGAATTAAGCAAAGGAATTTGTGGAAACCGCGTTTGCCCCCCCACCCCGTTCCTTTTAACCCTCTCCTGCCCAGGATGACTCCCACAGTTCTCAAATTATTCCACTCCCAATGTTCGCGGC
>NW_023190142.1:0-996 GCF_002007445.2 Ailuropoda melanoleuca | reverse complement strand
AAAATGGTGATAGTGGACATCCTTGTCTTGCTCCCATCTTAAAGAAAAGCTTTTGGCTTTTCACTATTATCCGTTGTTGGCTTTGGATTTGTTATATTGGCCTTTAACATTTTAATGTATGTTCCCTCTATACTCTTCATTGAGAGGTTGTTTTTTGTTTTTTTGGTGTTTGGTTNTTTACTTCTTCCTTACCAATTTGGATGTGTCTTATTTCTGTTTCTTGTCTGATTGCTGTGGCTAAGACTTCCGATATTATGTTGAGTAAAAATGGTGATAGTGGACATCCTTGTCTTGCTCCCATCTTAAAGAAAAGCTTTTGGCTTTTCACTATTATCTGTTGTTGGCTTTGGATTTGTTATATTGGCCTTTAACATTTTAATGTATGTTCCCTCTATACTCTTCATTGAGAGGTTGTTTTTTGTTTTTTTGGTGTTTGGTTTTTGTTTGTTTGTTTGTTTTTACCATGAGTGTATGTTGAATTTTGTCAAATGCTTTTGCTTCATCTCTTGATCTGATCACACATTTTTACCCTTCATTTTGTTAATGTGGTATACCATGTTGATTGATTTGGTGATGTTAAGCCATCTTTGCATCCCTGGAATAAATCCTGCTTGATTGTGTAAATTATTTTTTTCAAGTAATGTTGAACTCAGTTCGCTAATTTTTGCATTTATGTACATTTGGTGTCAGGGTAATGCTGGCCTTGTGGAATGAATTTGGAAGTACTCCTTCATCTACTTTTTTTTTTTAAGTTTGCGAAGAACAGATATTAACTCTTGTCCAAATGTTTCATAAAATATACCTAAATCTATTACTCCTGGAGTTTTGTTTGTTGAAAGCTTTTTGGTTACTGACTCAGTTTTGTTATAAGAAATCAATCTGTCCATATTTTTTATTTGTTTCTGATTCAGTTTGTAATATTGTATGTTTCTAAGAATTTATTGATTTCTTCTAGGTTATCCCATTTGTTGGCATATAATTTCTTGTGTGGTATCT
>NW_023190141.1:385-588 GCF_002007445.2 Ailuropoda melanoleuca | reverse complement strand
AATTAATTAACATATAATGTACTATTTGTTTCAGGGGTACAGGTCTGTGATTCATCAGTCTAAGATAAATGACTTTTGCTTTTCTTTATAATAATTTTTTATTATCTTATGTTAGTCACCAAACAGTATATCCTAAGTTTTTGATGTAATGTTCCATGATTCATTAGTTGTGTATAATACCCAGTGCACCATGCAATACGTGC
>NW_023190141.1:0-259 GCF_002007445.2 Ailuropoda melanoleuca | reverse complement strand
TTTTTATTATATTATGTTATTCCCCATACAGTACATCCCTGGTTTCTGATGTAAAGTTCCATGATTCATTAGCTGCGTATAACACCCAGTGCACCATGCCATAGTGCCCTCCTTAATACCCATCACTGGTCTATCCCATTGCCCCCCCTTCCCCTCCGAAGGCCTCAGTTTGTTTCCCAGAGTCCATAGTCTCTCATGGTTCATTCCCCCTTCTGTTTACGCACCCTTTCTTCTTCCCTTTCTTCTCCTACTGATCTTC
>NW_023190140.1:0-551 GCF_002007445.2 Ailuropoda melanoleuca | reverse complement strand
AGCCCAAATGCCCATTGACTGATGAATGGATGAAGAAGATGGGGTGTGTGTATATCTATATCTATATCTATAAAATGGATATATATTATATAATGGAATATTGCCACCAAAAAGAATGAAATCTTGCCATTTGCAACAACATGGTTGGAGCTNCCATTTGCAACAACATGGATGGAGCTAGATTGTATTATGCTAAGCAAAATAAGAGAAAGAAATTCCATATGATTTCACTCATATGTGGAATTAAGAAACAACAGATGAACATAAGGGAAGGGAAAAAAAAGGGAAGCAAACCATAAAAGACTCTTAACTACAGAGAACAAACTGAGGATTGCTGGTGAGAGGTGGGTGGGGGGATGGGCTAAATGGATGATGGGTATTAAGGAGGGCACTTGTATTGAACACTGGGTGTTATATGTAAGTTATGAGTCAGTAAATTGTACTCCTGAAACCAATATTACATGATGTTACCTAGAATTTAAATAAAAATTTGAGAAAAGAAAGAAAAGAAAAATGATATGTTTAAAGTGCTGAAAGAAAAACTTGGCAAC
>NW_023190139.1:0-1217 GCF_002007445.2 Ailuropoda melanoleuca | reverse complement strand
AAAAAAAAATGGAATAGTAATGCAGCAGTTTAAATTATTCACAAGTAAAACCACTTTCACCTGGTGGACTAAAGTACTGTTCCGGGCTTTAAGACATTTGAATGTTTAATCAGTAGGGCCTGTGGTCCTGTATGCCAGACTGGGAGCTCTGGCCAAGGCACCCAATATCAAAAAGGTATAGATGTTGTGGGAAACAACCATTGCCTTGACTCCTACCATCAATTAAGTCTCTATGCTGCTGAGAACACCAAACCCCAGCATGCCTGGGAAAGGAATTATCTACTAGAATTTACAATGGGGCAGCCTTCCAGGATGGGTGAGTTACTTCACACCCCTGGGTGAGGGGGAACTCCTCAATCCCCACTGGGATCCCATTGCCCTGCTACAAGCTGGACCTGTTGAAATGCACTGTGACTGTACAGGTGCGAGTCTGTTTCTGTTCTCTCCATTCTATTCCAACGCTATTTCAATGCTTCTATCTCAATTTTTAAAATTTTATCCTCTGTCTTAGAATGTGGCAGTATAAATCCTCTTTTATCAAGATTATCTTAGTTACTCAATCTAGATCTTTTGTGTTTCCAAATACATTTCAGTACCATTTTGTCATTTAATATAAATAGCTTTTGAGATTTTGACTGGGATGACATTAAACACATTAACTTGGTAAGAATTTAAATCTTAAAAATATTGTGTCTTTCAGTTCACATATATGAGGTATCCATTTATTTAGGGCTTCTTTTTTTTGTGTGTGTGTGTGTGTGTCCATAATTCTTCTCTTCTATGGTTCCCCTTATCTAATCCCACCTCATGCTTTCTATTGCTTCATAGAGTTGGTTTACTTACTGTTTTTAGGTTTCTTTGTGTTTACTATTTGGTTTCCTACTGAGGCTGTACACGAAATGCAGTCATAGTGGCTTAAAAACAGCACAAATGTATTATCTTACAGTGCTGGAGGCCAGAAGTTCAAATTAACCTCTTTCTCTTCCTATCACCTTCGTTTCTACTGTTATTATACGTCCTTCCCTCACTCTGAACCTCCTTATGATGATATTGGGCCTACCCGAATAATCCAGGATCTTCTCCCTATCTCAAGGCCCTTCATTTAGTCACATCTACAAAATCCCTTTTCCATCTGAAGCAGCAGATCCACAGCTTTTGGGGGAATCGGGATGTAAAATCTTTGGTGAGCCATTTTTCTGTCAACCTTACTGTTTTCA
>NW_023190138.1:0-1203 GCF_002007445.2 Ailuropoda melanoleuca | reverse complement strand
CCCCTGGGGGGTCTTGTGAAATGCGGGTTCTGATCCAGCAGGTCTGGGGCGGGGCTCCCTGGTGACGCCCACGCTGTCAATCAGCTGACTAGTCTCTCTAGACGTCCTGAGGCAGGCAGGGAGAGCCAGGAGCTGCTTGTTGCGTCCTTCAGACCCTCACAGTGGTTATTGTTGGTTAAATCTGTCCAGGGTTTGGCAGGGAGCTGGCCCTTGGGTCCACCCAGACCAGCTTAACTCTCCGGGGTTTAACCTTTCTACCGCCACGGACAGGGCGGTCCTTCGAGGGCAGAAGATACACTCCCTGAAGACCCAGCACAGTGGGCAAGCTGGGACCCAGGCACCGGGGCTACCCCTTCCCCGGACCCTCAGCCCCTTGGAGCTTGGAGCGCCTGATCAGAACCGAGGGGGACACTGAGGCCCAGAGAGGGGAGGGGACTGGCCGAGTAGTCAGGACTAGAAGCAGAAGCCTAGGGGAGACTGGATGAAGGACGAAGGGGCAGAGTGAGGCAATGGTGCGTATTTTCCCCAGATACAGCCCGTCCACTCCCCTGACTGACCAGTCATCCTGTCAGCTACCATTGAGGGGATTCCACCCTCACACCCATTTACCCCAGGAGACCTCTTTTAGCCCCAGCACGTCAGGCCCCTGCTCAGGCACCATCGATGGCTCCCCATTGCCTATGGGAGAAGTTTTGGAATCTTTTGTTGACGGTCATAGAATTATCACCAAACACCATCCCCCCCAACCTTTGNTTTCACAAAACACCATCCCCCCCAACCTTTATAAGTTGGCGGCTATGACTTTTCACCCTATGTTTAAAGGTATACTTTTATTAATAGGAAAGAGAATGTATTAAACATTTTGTAGGATGCAATGCGATGAGGATCGATCACAATTAGAATACTTTATGATATGACTTGCTAAGATAGATTTTAATTATCAAATTAAATACCCTCCTCAGAATCTGAAATCATGTGAAATTTTACTGAATGGGTTTTATCTACTTTGTAATTCAAAATGTGAAAAATCTCAAAAAGAGTCCCGGGAGATGGGAAAGAATCAATTTTGCTGACTTCTCTTTGGCTGTCCTTTCTTCAGAACATCTCCACGTGTCCAGGCCACGTGTCCCCAAGGGGTAGGGGGTGTGTGTTACAAGACACGGAGAACAGGGAGCCTGTGGTTTGAATGCAGTGATCCCAGTC
>NW_023190137.1:0-2816 GCF_002007445.2 Ailuropoda melanoleuca | reverse complement strand
GTGGGGTGGACACCTTGCGCGTTATCTGGATGGTTGGGCACGGCCTCCTCCTCAGGGTGATGTCTGCACCTGACCTGATGACAGAAAGGGAGCGGGGTGGGCGACACGCGAAGATTCGTTCAGCAGAATGTGTCAGTGCAGAGCTCCAGTGGCCGTGTAGTGCAGAAGTCTTATTTCTACCTCAACAAACACTGTCCTATTTTCTATTTCTGGCTCCACCAGTCTGGGTCCCAGAGTGAGGATGGTGTGAGCAGAGCTCTAGCTGGCACCCCACGGACATGGAGTTTAAGTGGGCAATAAACCCGTCGTTTCAGGCCGCGCATATGGGAGGCTTGCTTGTCACTGCAGCATAGCCTAGCCTGTCCTGACTGATGCATATTCCAAGGCCCATTGATGCCGAAGGCTTCGTTCATTTGCTATTTCTGCTAACGTCTGAGGAGCTAGTTTTCCTTGACACTCTGCAGGGTGCTTAAAATATAACACAGAACCTGAGAGGTAGGGTCCCCGCCCTCTGGGAGCTGGCGGTCTGCTGGGGGGACCGTGGTAAGTCGAGGCACTGGCCTGCCTGATTTGCGGTCGCTGAGCAGCTGTGCTGCTAGTTGAGGCGCTCTGGGAACCTGGGCGGTTGGGCCCCTTCCCGACTTGGTTCTTCTTAGCTGTATGTGTGGGGCCGTTCTTTGGACTCTGTGAGTTCTCAATGCCATGGTTTCCGGGTGCTGGAGACCTCGCTGTCATGATATTGCACATAAAGCCCCAAACCGTAGTAAACCCTGGGGACGGCTGGACGCTTTCCTCTGGCTTCATTGTCCCTAAATTTTTCTTGCTGCTTCCCAAGCATTTCTACCTTCTGTCTCTCCAAATGTACATACTTCTGTCAAGGGAGTGGGGAGCCCGTTCTGCAATCCCTGCTTTTTCTCCCAAGGATACGACCCCACAGGTGATTCCCTTTCCATCATGCATCTCACGGGGACTGTTTAGTGGGGGGAGACTCAGACGTTGAGGCAAAGAAGGTTGTGTCCTATAACACTACCCATTGTCAAAACACAACTTTTACCAGTGGCTCTGAAAGCCGTGTTCTTTTCATCTGCGTGACTCATTATGACAGATATGCCCTGTGCCGAACAGTTCCCATTTGGAGATTGAATTACCATCCTATTCAGCTGACACAAAGCAGTTCCTGGCCGGCTCGGGCAGCCCATGAATAAGTAAATAGTCTCCCAGCTTAATGCCGAGCACAAGGCTCCGAGGCGCGGAGAGGCTGGCATTCAGGCGGGCAGGAAGCTGGTGCCGTCTAGGTGGCTGCAGCTACTGCGTCTGCCCCGCTAGTGCGTCGATCCCCGGCGTCGTGTAAGTACCACCGCTGGCTGTGGGGAAGAGTCTGATGGGTTCACAGCTTAGACACGGAAGCCGAAGACCAGCCTCCTAGAAGCACCAGGCTGGAGACGAACTGGCCTCATGGATTGAGAGATGGGGGGGGGACTTGGCCACCTCGCAGTTTGCCATAAGCCCTGGTCCTAAAGCTGCGGGGTCTTAACTGTGGCTTAGATGACTGTGGTGTTTTGTTGGAACCTGTCCCCAGGCTAGTTTCAGGTTAGGAAGGGTCCTCTGGCCCAAGGGTCAGTTCATGGGGTGATCTGAGGGGAGCGCTCCCAGCACGATGCCGCTCAGCACGGAAGGCGAAGGACTTTCACTTGCTGTGGGGCCCCGGGTCCCATGGCTCGTCCACACAACTTCATTCCCTTGGGGAATCTGTTCCCCTTGAAACTGAGTCCGCTCTGCCTGTTTAGCCATCCCATAATTGCCGTTAAAAAGTACATTTTCAAAGTTAGGATGTCTCCAGTGGAAATTTTCACTCTTGCTTTGTATTTGATTTTTGGGAAGCATTTTTCAATTCTCCAAGCCCAGCTAATGAGACCAGGTTTAGCATCGTGAAGCCTTTAGATGATGCATGTAATTAGATAACGAACATAATTGTGACGTTTTTGGTCTGTAGACGTCAAATATTGAAATAATAAACGTGAAAATGTCAGTAAGCTCATGCTGGTTATAAGACCAGTGAATTCGGAGAGGCTTGTAGTAAATAGCTGGTCGGGGTGAACTGAGTTTATTCCTCACGTTGAGAACTGGGTCTTCTTTCATGGCGGAAGGATTTATTCTGTATTCCGTGACGGACGTGTTCATGGGACAGAGTAGGGGGCAGGGTTTTATGTGGTTGTTGTTGCAGGAGACAGCAGTAAAATGTGCATCCGTAAATCATTGCTCTTCTTTCTCTATCTGCCCAAACAGCTCCGTTAATTAAAACTCTGTATGAAGTGATAGTCGAGCTCTCCGTTCAATTTTACTTCAGAGCCGTTAGGGTTGGTTATGCACAGTCCCTCAAAGGCATTATCTTGCTGGACCACTTTTGAATTAATAATAATCATACTTCACATGTAACCAGATAGGGCAGTTCTTCATGCTTTATCATCCTCAGCACAATCTCCAGCCAGCCTGCTGAGATGGGGACACGGTGGAACCGCTTGGTCTCTTTGATGAGGGGGCAGGAGAAGGGCCAGACAGCGGAAGATGGAGGATGGTTGAAGGCGTGGCGTCCCAGAGCCCAGGAAGGTGAACAGAGAAAAGGAGGTGGATTTCCATATTCTATGCTGAGAGCACCAACATTGCTGAATGCAGAGAGGGGAGGGATTATTGTCCTTCCTGAAATTTTTTTCTATTTTATAGAATTAGGAAATATTTTCATAACTCGTAAGTTATCACATTTTCCATATGTATGTATATATATACATACATACATATATATATTTATATTTATTTAA
>NW_023190136.1:0-606 GCF_002007445.2 Ailuropoda melanoleuca | reverse complement strand
TAATATAAAAATATAGTTCATTGAAGACTTTTTTCCCCCTCAGTATTTTATTTTTCCTCATTGGAAGGAGATAGCAGGTCATTTTCTACTACTTTTTCTCAGTAAAAAGTTGTGCATTTAGGACAAATGTAGAAGTTTTTATGANAAGTTTTTATGACATAGGAAGTTTTATTTTAATGATTAAGTTTATTGGGTTTCAAGGGGGCGGAATAGAAGGTGACGTATAAGAAGAGACTAAAATGTCTAAAAAAAGGAGTGATTGCATGAAAGATAGGAAGATGCAAGATTCACTGAAAAACTAAAAAATGAAATGCAGTGAGGAAGCTGCAGGAGACACCTTGTGAGACTGCATTCTGGTTACTTGGCTCTGCACCTTGATGTCTACTTTCTTGCACATCAACAAAACATGAGAGCAACAGAATCGAAGGTTGTCAACAGTCTTTTGGCTTCTAGAACATACATCCAGGTATCAGGCATGTAGGACTTGAGTCAGACGCCGTTTGTTTCACTTAAAATATATACCAAGTACCTACCGTGTGTTATAACACTAAAAAAATGCACAAAAATTTTGTTTTGTCTTCAAGGCCTGGGAACAATAAAGCAATC
>NW_023190135.1:0-1141 GCF_002007445.2 Ailuropoda melanoleuca | reverse complement strand
AGAATTTTGCTTTTAAAAGGAGAGCCATTCCCAGCATTTTGATTCCTCTCATTCCTGACAGCTCGATTCTTAAATATGCTAGAGTACAACAGAAGTCCGCTGGAGACTTTAGCCTTTACTACGTATGCCAGTGCTCATTTGCTTGATCTATAGCCTTAGTAGAGGGGATCAATCAAAGGCAAAAAGGCAAGAGTAATGCTACACATTATTATCCTCAGATGGGGCCTTAGAGAGATATTTTCCCCTCNCCTCTCTAGCTATGGAGCATCCCTCAATAGGTTTTAAAAAATCATCCTTTGTAGTAAAAGGCTATTGTATGTGAAAGAGACTGAGGAAGGGGATAGAGCTGAAAAGCTGAAGTTACTAAAAAAATAAAATAATTCCTATTTAGAAGTAAGGAATATGCGGATCAGCTTTAGCATCAGCGTCTGGCTAACACTTTCTCTTTGTCTTCAGGTTCATTCTTAGCCTATAGACAGCAGAGGAGCCAAATTCCAACACTGATGTCATTTCTGACATTCTGTAACTGGAACATGAATAGTTATCATGTGGTTACACAGATCACCATACTATTAAATCAACAGCATTACTTTAGTAACAAGCAAGGTTGCCATCAGGATTGACTGCCATCATCCGTAAGCACTCACTTGCACATAGAATATTAACAGATATGATGAGTGAAACATTTTTTGTTCAAGATTCACTTATTTATTTTTCGAGAGAGAGAGGAGGGGGAGAAGGACAGAGAGAATCCTCAAGCAAGATTTCCCTCTGAGCACAGAGCCCAAAGTGGGACTCAATCCCAGGACCCTGAGGTCACCCTGAGTCGAAATCAAGAGTCAGATGCTTGGGGAACCTGGGTGACTCAGTTGATGAAGTGTCTTCCTTCGGCTCAGATCATGATGCCAGGTTTCTGGGATGGAGCCCCTCGGCATCAGGGTCCCTGCTCAGGGGGGAGCCGGCTTCTCCCTCTCCCTCTGCCGGCTGCTCCCCCAGCTTGTGCTCTCTCAGTGAAATAAATAGATAAAATCTTAAAAAAAAACAAAAAGTCAGATGCTTAACTGACTGCACCACCTAGGCACCCATCAAGAGTGAAAATCTAACGTGTATTATATGTTGTAATTTACCTACAAGTTGAAAT
>NW_023190134.1:0-566 GCF_002007445.2 Ailuropoda melanoleuca | reverse complement strand
AAAATAATCTACAGTGAAAAGAAGTGAAAGTTTTCATTGGACCAAAATGCATGTAAGTATATCTATAGTAATATTCATATATATGAAAAATTTATGCTTTCTTACATATATAGAGTTGANTGCTTTCTTACATATATAGAGTTGTATTTAGGTTTTAGGCAATCAGTAAATTAAACATGATTCATTCTGTCAAGGTAAGTTCAAACACACTCATTTGTCCTTTTCATTGTTGGTTTTACACCACCCTTCACTCTTCCCTTTCCTCTAATTAGTTCCTGTTGATTCTCCTTCCAGATTTTCTATATTCTTACCCTTCTTTTTTATTCTCAATGCTAACACTTTGGTTTAGATCTTCACTATGTTTCACTTTGTTTACTGCATTAGTCTTTTAACTGGTGTAAAAACTCCAGGTGTTTTCTTACACGGCTGATTCTTTCTGTGGTGTATAGAGTGCTATTACTAAAAATACAAACCAAATTTTCATTTCTTTCCTTTGAATTGTTCGGTTACAATCCATCATTTCAAGGTAAAGTTCCAAATTCTTTGTATGATGTTCAGGATGATTC
>NW_023190133.1:0-1312 GCF_002007445.2 Ailuropoda melanoleuca | reverse complement strand
TGTTACTCTGACATATAGGCTGGGGGAGGTGCTGGAGAGGTGGCTATAATTTCAAGGATGCTTCTGACCTTAAATTATTCTTTTTTATTCTACTTCTGGCCAGCACTGCATCTTCAAAATTTGATACTGGGCCAAATACATGAATTAACAAAAATATACCAAAAGCCAAAATGCACTCACACCAAGCATCCATGAGATGGTAACTTTTTTCCAATCGAGGGAAATCATCTTGCTGGTTCTTCTCACCCTCTTTCATTTTCATTTCTCTACCTGCTTTAGTGAACAAATCATCTCTTCTTAGCTCCTATCCTAAAAGTACATATCAAAACACACTTGTACAAGAAAGAGATTGTTAAAAAAGTAAAATGATCTGTCTACTTTACGACACTCTGAGCTCTAGATGAAGCCACGCTACTAGAAAAAGAAAAAGAGAAAGAAAAAGAAAACAAAAATGTATACGACAATAATATGTACAAGAAACAAAGATATGGTCACAACCTCAAACCACAGTGAGCATTTATTTATATAGCAACATCTGAACATGTCAAGGGGTCTATGCTTGCATAGATTTTGAGAAAGATTCAGATATCCCTGAAATCAAAATAGGTCACTCTCCTAGTTTCTACAGACAACACTGTTCAGTATGGTGGTGCTTCTTGACTTGGGTGAGATGGAAGAGAACAGAGTAATGCCTTAGAAGGAATTGAGATAGGTGAGACAAACCAACGAGGGTCATACAGCTGAGAAGTAGCAGAGCTAGAACTTAACCAAGTTCTGTCTGGTACTGAGTATACATTCCTTCCACTTAAAAAGAAAATGGAAATTGGATGCAAGTGTCATCTTTTAGTTTCTATTTAGGTTATTAATGCCTGAGTTCTCACATATAGAAAACTGACTTTTGCCTGCTTAATGTCTAACTCTTTAGTTGTCTACCTCTTGAATGTGTTTAACTCTGCTTAACTCTTTAAAATGGTGTTACGAGGGGCATCTGGGTGGCACAGCGGTTAAGCATCTGCCTTCGGCTCAGGGCGTGATCCCAGTGTTATGGGATCGAGCCCCACATCAGGCTCCTCTGCTGTGAGCCTGCTTCTTCCTCTCCCACTCCCCCTGCTTGTGTTCCCNCACCTGCTTGTGTTCCCTCTCTCGCTGGCTGTCTCTCTCTCTCTCTGTCGAATAAATAAATAAAATCTTAAAAAAAAATAAAAATAAAAAAAATAAAACGGTGTTATGAATGATGGCGGTGATGGTGGTGGTGATGATAACGAGGTGACAGTTAATAAGACTATGTTCACATATTTTATTGAGATTGTAA
>NW_023190132.1:0-789 GCF_002007445.2 Ailuropoda melanoleuca | reverse complement strand
CTCATGCCTTGCTGCCCAGTTGGAATATCTTTCCATGCTGTATGACAGTGGTGAAGGGACTCAGGTTCTGATTCCTGGAATGGTAGGTTTTTCCAGAAATTGAGAGAGAGAGGCAAGAGGTCCATTTGGCCCATTTCTTCAAGTATGGATTTACANTAAATAAATTTGATTATCCCCTGCAATGAGAATGTGAATTGGAGTTTAGGTTGTGGGTAAGTTGTTGCTGACCTTAAGTCAAGCAAGTGATTAGTCTAACAGCAGAAAGTTAGTATTTCCTATATTACGCTGAACTAGAATGCAAACTCCTAGTGGCCAGGGACTGTTGTCTGTTCACTATTTGCATCCCCAAAAACATGACAGGATCTATATGTTAGTCTGCTAGGGTGGCAGTAACAAAATAACATAGACCCAGTGGCTTAAACAACAGAAATTTCTTTTTTCTTTTCTTTTCTATTCTTTTCTTTTCTCTTTTCTTTTCTTTCTTTTCAAGAGAGAGAGGGAGAGAAAGGGAGAGAGGGGTTGGGGAGGGGCAGAGGGAGAGGGAGAATCTTAAGCAGGCTCCATGCCCAGTGCAGAACCTGACACGCGGCTCGATCTCAGGACTCCGAGATCATGACCTGAACCAAAATCAAGAGTCAGACACGTAACTGACTGAGCCACCCAGACTTCCCCAGAAATTTATTTTCTGCAGTTCTAGAGACCAGAAATCCAAGATCAAGTCCACAGTTGGTTTAGGTGGCACCTCTCTTCCCTGCTTATGGACAGCTGTCTTCTCACTATGCCCTCACA
>NW_023190131.1:0-9969 GCF_002007445.2 Ailuropoda melanoleuca | reverse complement strand
GATATATCTGTTAAAGGGTTAATATCCAAAATATATAAAGGACTTATACAACTCAACACCAAAGAATAAAAAATGGTGAGAAGACCTGAATAGACATGTTTCCAAAGAAGACATACAGATGGTCAACATCACTAATCATCAGGGAAATGCAAATCAAAACCAAAATGAGATAACACCTCATACCTGTCAGGATGGCTGTTATCAGAAAAACAAAAGATAAGTGTCGGCAAGGATATGAAGAAGTTAGAACTCTGTGTACATTGCTGGTGGGAATGCAGAATGGTGCAGCTACAATGGAAGACAGTATGGAAGGTCCTCAAAAAATTAAAAACAGAATTATAATATGATCCAACAATCCCACTTCTGGGAAATTATACAAAAATATTAAAAATAGGATCTTGAAAAAATGTTTGTACACTAATATCCCACATAGCTCTATTCACAGTAGCCAAGATGTGGAAATAAACTAAATGTCCATTGATTGATGAATGAATAAAGGAAATATGGTATATACATAGAGTGGAATATAATTCAGCCTTAAAAAGAAGAAAATTCTACAACATGCAGCAACATGGATGAATCTTGAGGACATTTTGCTAAATGAAATAAGCCAACCACAGAAAGACAAATACTGCATGATTTCTCTCACATGAGGTATCTAAAAATTCGTGGAAGCAAAGAGTGAAGTGGTGGTTGACAGGGGCTAAAGGGAGGAAAAAATGGGGAGTTACTAATAAATGTGCATAAAGTTTCAGCCAAGCAAGATGAATATGCCCTAGAGATCTGCTGCACATCTGGTCATCAATAATATATTGCACACTTAAACATTTGTTAGGAGGACAGATCTCATGTTAAATATTCTTAAATAAAATTTAATTTAATCTAAAAATAAAATAAAAACGAAGTTGTTTGCCTAATAATACAACCTCAATATATACAAAGCTAGTATTTGAAGGATTAGGAAAAAACAGACAAATCTTTTTAATAATTGATAAAAACAAGTAGAAAAGGGTCAATAAGGTTATTTAATATTTGAAGAAGGCAATTAACAAAATTGACCTAATCATTACATAAAATATAGTAAAATAAAATGTAGTCCAACAACTGTAGGATACACATTCTTTTAAAATACACATGGAAAAATTATTCAAATAAATCATATGCTAGGTCAGAAATCAAGAAATCAAATATTGGGTGCCTGGGCGCTCATTTGGTTAAGTGTCTGTCTTCAGCTCAGGTCATGATCCCAGGATACTGGGATGGAGCCCTGCATCAGGCACCCTGCTCAGCAGGAGCCTACTTCTCCTCTCCTCTTGCTCATGCTCTCTCTCTCTCTCTCTCTGTCAAATAAATAAATAAAATCTTAAAAAAAGAAATCAGATATCAAAGATTACAATCATAGAGAGTATGTTTTCTGACTACAAAGAAATTAAGCTAGAAATAAATAACAGTTAACTGGTGAATCCACAAATGCATATTTCTTTTTTATTTTTTAATATTTATTTATTCATGAGAGAGAAAGAGTGAGAGGCAGAGGCGAAGCAGGCTCCCCTTGGAGCAGAGAGCCCAACGCGGGACTCCATCTCAAGACCCCAGGATTACGACTTGAGCCGAAGGCAGACGCTTAACCAACTGAGCCACCTAGGCACCCAATACATTAGAATATTTAGATGAAACTAACAAATCCCTTACAAAATGGAAACCAAAAGAAACAGAATATGTGTATGATATTATACTATTCAAGAAATTGTATCTGTAATTTAAAAAAAAAATCTCACAGAGCAAACTCCAGTCCCAAGTGGCGTTATTAGTAAATTCTATCAAACATGTTAGGAAAAAATGTATCCTAAACTCTTCGAGATAAGTGAGAGAGAACACTCCCCAACTCATTTTACCTAACCACTATAACATTGGTATCAAAACCTGACAGTCAATTGCAAAAACAAGGAAATTTCTGGTTTATTCATAACCATAGGTGCAAAAATTATAAATAAAATATTAACAAATTAAATTCATATAGATATAGGTGTTGACACAATGACCAAGTTGGGCTTATTCTAAGGAACATAAAGTTCATTTAACATTTGTAAAACCGATCATTGTAATCTACCACAATAGCAAAGGAGAGAACTTATTTTTAAATACAGGTATAAAAAAAGTATGATATTGATTCAAATGTAGACAAATGGATCAGTGGATCAGAACACAAATTTGAAAAACAGACGTCAAAAGTCTATGTCATACTTAAATGTCTAAGAGAAAAAAAAAACCTTTTTAAATATAGCATAGGAGAATATGCCCAAGACTTTAGGATATGCAGATTTCCTAAACATAACACAAGACATATAGTGAAAGAGATTGCTAAATTGTACTTGTCTAAAGTTAAAATTTCTATTCAACAAGTATACTATGAAAAGAGTGAAAATGCAAATCATAGAATAGGAGATGATATTCACAATATAGATATATGACCAAAAAAACCTTTGTATCCAGAGTGTAGTGGAACTTCTATAAATCAGTAAGAAAGACCAACAATGCAATTTTTAAATAGGCAAATGATTTGAACTGGTACTTCACAAAAGAGGACATCCAAATGCCTAATAAAACAAATGAAAGGGTGCTCCACATCACTTGTCACACAACGTGATGGCTAATATTATGCTATTGCCAATTCTTGGGTGTTCACAATAATGTGGAGTAACTGGAACTCTCATTTCCTGCTATAGGAGTTTAAGTTGATTCAGCCCCATTGGCTGTAACTCTTTTACACTTAGAGTTCTGCAAACTAAATAAATCCACTACTGGCCTGCTTATCTGGACCAGAACCCCCTCAAAAACACTATGTCTTATTTATCTAATAAAGCCTAACACAGTCTTACAGACCCAGAAATTCCATTCAAATACATATTTAACATATAGGCATATATGCTCCAAAAGATTTGTACAAGAAAGTTCATAGGAGTTTATTGATAGTAGCTCTAGACTGGAAAGACTGAAAATGACTATTGACAGTAGAATGGGTAAATTGATAGAATGATATGATATGATAGAATACTATACGATAGGATACTATACAAAAGGAATGAACTAATACTATATGTACAAAGACATGCTATATGATTCCATGTTTATGAAATAAGAAAATAGGCAAAATTAACTACAATGACAGATGTCAGAAAAGTGGTAAACTTTGGTGAAGAGATATTGACTAGAAAGGGGCATGAGATAGGCTTCTGGATGTTGGTAATGTTCTTGATCTTGATGTAGGGAGTGGTTGCATAGATGTATTCATTTATAAGAGTTCAGTGATCTATAAATTTAAACTTATATGTTTTTCTTGATATTTTATAATTTTATTTTTTTAAACTTACCCCCCAAAACATACATCAAGGTGACGTAAGTTTTTTCCAAGTTGTTCCCTACAAGTTTTATAGCTTTTAGCTTTTCTGCTTACATA
Organism: Ailuropoda melanoleuca; assembly: GCF_002007445.2. NCBI lineage: Eukaryota > Metazoa > Chordata > Mammalia > Carnivora > Ursidae > Ailuropoda > Ailuropoda melanoleuca. The sequence continues at coordinate 6,512 of NW_023190131.1, read as the reverse complement.
TATGATCCTTTTCAAGTTAATTTTGTAAATGGTTCAGGACAGAGTCAACATTAATTTTTTTTCATAAGGATATCAAGTTATTACAGCATCAATTGTAAGAGTACTTCCCTTTCTTACTGAATTGCCTTGGCAACTATGTAGAAAATCAATTTGCCATATATCTGACATTCTAATTCTGGATTCTTTATTCTGCTCCACTGATCTATGTCCATCCTTATACCAGTACCTCACCATCCTAATTACCCTAACTTTACAGTAAGTCTTGAAATCAGGTTGCTTAAGTCCTCCAGTTTTGTCCTTTTTGTTTTAAAATTACTTTGTTCCATAGTACCTATCAATAAATGTTCCTTGAATGAACATTTAAAAAATTTTACTTTGTCTGTTATAAAGTCGTATTTTAGAATCAGCCCATCAATTTCTGCAAAAAATAACCCCACTAGCATGATGATTGGGATCACGTTGCATCTCTAAGTCACTCTGGGGAGAACTAAGAGCTTAATAATATTGAGTGTTCTAATCCATGAATATAGTGTATATAGTGTATTTTGCCATTTATTGAGGTCTTTAATTTCTCTCAGCAATGTTCTATACTTTCCAGTGAGGAAGTCTTGCACATCTTTGTTAAATTTATTCCTAATTGTTTAATGTTTTGTAGTAATATTGTGAATGGAATCTTTTCAGTTTCCAATTGTTTGCTACTAGCATATAAAAATATAATTGACTTTTGTACATTGACCTTTTAAACTCCTTTATTTCTAGCAGGTGTTCTTTAGCATTTTAGAAGTAAATAGTCATATCATCAACAAACAAAGAATTATTCGTTCCCTGATTTTCATGCTTTATATATTTTTTTTTCCCTTATTGCAAGGACTAAGACTTCCATCACAAAGTTGAATAGAAGTAATGAAGAAGAGTGTCCTTTACTTGGTCCTAAGGAAAACATTTTAGAAGGAAAACATTCAATATTTAACCATTGATTGTGTTCATGATTCAGATGTTAACTGAATCATGAATGGGTATTGAGATTGGTCTCACACTTTTTCTGCGTCTACTGAAATGATGTTATTTTTATTCTCTATTCAGTTAATATGGTGAATTATAGTGATTATCAAGTGTTACACCAATTCTGCATTCCAAGATAGAACTCTACTTGATAATGATATATTATCCTTTTTATATATCGTTGGCTTTTATTGACTAATTATTAAGAATTTTTGAGTATGGGGGCGCCTGGGTGGCACAGCAGTTAAGCGTCTGCCTTCGGCTCAGGGCGTGATCCCGGTGTTATGGGATCGAGCCCCACGTCAGGCTCCTCTGCTATGAGCCTGCTTCTTCCTCTCCCACTCCCCCTGCTTGTGTTCCCTCTCTCACTGGCTGTCTCTATCTCTGTCGAATAAATAAATAAAATCTTTAAAAAAAAAAAAAGAATTTTTGAATATGTGTTCATGAAGGATGTTAGTCTTTAATTTTATTTATTTTTTATATTTGTCTGGTTTGTGGTTATGCTGGCTACATAAAACAAATTGGTAACTGTTCTTTCCTCCTATTTCTAAAAGAGTTTATGTAAGATTGGTGTTATTTCTTTCTTAAATACTATTGAAGCTGGGGCTTTCTTCATGGAAAGGTTTTTTGATAAAAAAATCTATTTCCTTAATAGATACAGTAGTTCTCCCTTATCTTTGGTTTTGCTTTCCACGGTTTCAGTTACCTGCAGTCCATTGCAGTCTGGAATCAGATGATCCTAATTATGACATATGGGCAGAAGGTCAGTAGTCGCCCAATGTTATGTCACAATGCTTACATCACTCATCTCACTTCATCTCATCACATAGGCATTTTATCATCTCACATCATCATAAGAAGGGTGAATACAATATAGTAAGACATTATGAGAAAGAGAGAAACCACATTCGCATAACTTTTATTACAGTATTAGTAATTGTTCTATTTTATTAGCTCTTGTAGTTAATATCTTACTATGCCTAATTTATGAATTAAACTTTATCATAGGTGTGTATGTATAGAAAAAACATAAGATATATAGAGTTTGGTATATCCTATCCTCAGTATCAGGCATCCCCTGTGTGTTTTGGAACATATGCCCTGCAGATGTGGGGGGGAGCTACTGAATGGCAGTATTCAAATATTATTTCATCCTTGTCAATTTTGGTGAGTTATATTTTTCTAGGAACATTTCCATTTTATATAATGCATCAAATATAGTGGTAAAATGTTTTAATAATATCTTTTTATTGTTACTTTAGTGTCTATAGGATCTATGGCAATAATTCCTGTATCATTCTTATTATTGGTGGTAATGTGTTATTTCTTTTTTTTCCCTTGATTACTTTTCTAAGGCTTGACTAATTATGCTAATCTTTTTAGCATTACTAGTGAATAATGTAAAATCAGCTTCACCTTTATTAACTTTCTCTGTTGTTTGAGGTTTCCTATTACATTGATTTCTGCTCTTTGCTTTATTTCCTTCCTTCTACACTTTCAGGGTTTGCTTTGCTCTTCTGTTTTTAAGCTTGTTAGGGTGGAATCTTAGATCATTGATCTTAGACCTTTCTTCTATTTATTTATTTTTTCAAGTAAACTCTATGCCCAACGTGGGGCTCAAACTTACCACCTGGAGATCAAGAGTCAAACACTCTACCAACTAAGCCAACCAGGTGCCCCAGACCTTTCTTCTATTTAATATAAGAATTTAAAGCTATAGGGGTGCCTGGGTAGCTCAGTCGGTTGAGTGTCCAACTCTTGATTTTGGGTGGAGTCGTGATCTCAGGGTTCTGAGATTGAGCCCCACATCAAGCTTGGCATTGGGGCTCCCTGCTCAATAGTGAGAATAAATAAATAAATAAATAGTTTAAAGCTATAAATGTTTCTCTGAGCACTGCCTTGGTTGCGTCTTCCCTAGAATGGAAATCCTGTATTTTCATTGTAACTCAATTTGAAATATTTTCCAATTTCCCCTGTTATTTCTTCTGTATTTTCATTGTTACTCACTTTGAAATATTTTCCAAATTCCCCTGTTATTTCATATTTTATCTATGGATTACTTAGAAGTTTGTTTTTTAACTTCTAAATATTTGAGGTTTTCCAAGTATTATGGATTGAATGTTTGTGTCCTCCCAAAATTCGTACATTGAAGCCCTAAACCCCAGTGTAGCTATATTTGAAGATGGGACTAGAAGAAAGTAATTAAGGTTAAATAAGGTTAAAATAAAGTTAAATAAGGTCATAAGGGAGGGGTGCTCATCCAATAGGATGAGCGTGTCCTTCTAAGAAGAGACATTGGAGAGCCTTCTTTCTTCTCATGCACCCATGTGAGGACATAGCAAGAAATTGACTACATACAAACCAAGAAGAGAGGACTCACCAGAAACCAGATTTGTTGGCACCTTAATCTTTAAGCCACCTACTCTGTGGTATTTTGTTGTAGCAGCCCGAGCAACCTAATATCCCAAGATCTCTTGTTTGTGATTTCTAATTTAATACTACTATGGTTAAATAGCATCTTCTACAGGATTATGTTAGACTCATTAGATATTTTTAAATATCTAATTTAAAATATTAATCTAATATCTAATATCAGGTTGATATTCATAAGTAAACATGAATTTGAAAAGAAATTTGAAAATTTGGAAGGTGCAATCAAAGAGAACAACTCTATCTTTGTTAGGTATAGAGTTCTGTCAATATCAGTTAAGGTAGTTGATAGTTTAGTTCACATCAACTATGGTGACAAATACTTTTTAAGAGGTTTCTAATATTTTTCAATAATGGCAACTAATAATTGATTTTGCTCTAGCTTTTTCATTTCTATGTGTAATAACTCAATCAGTTTCACACTAGGTGATTTTGGAGTTTACATTTTGGACTAANGTCTCATAAAACCTTAGTCATGAGACCCTTCAGATGTATATTGGTGGGCCATATGCTTGGGGGATGATTGCCAACACGTATCTTGGGGAGGGGGGGTTAGAGATAAAGGAAGTTTCCAAAGGAATTTTTATATGTTTAAGTAGACTTACAGGATATTGGTTGGGGGGGTGCGGGTGTCATGCTAGGATTGCCTTTTGACCTTAGCAAAGTATTAACATTGAGGCAGTTGAGTCCTTAGAGGAATGTCACTCTGCCAGTTTCAAGGACTTATCAATGGTCCTTGGTAGGTAGTAAGGAAATGTAATAATTTTTCTTCTGCCTTTGTTTCCCACATCAATCTCAATAAAAGCAGAAAAAACATTTGACAAAATGCAATATCCATTCTTCTTTTTTAAATATTTTATTTAATTGATTAATTAATTAAGAGAGAATGAGTGGTGGGAGTGACAGAGGGAGAGAATCTTAAGCAGACACTGCACTGAGATGAAGCCCACATGGCGCTCAATCTCACAACCCTGGAATCATGACCTGAACTGAAATCAAGAGTCAGACACTTAACTGACTGAGCCACGGATGCACCCCCAATATCCATTCTTGATAAAAACTCTCAACAAAATGGGGGTTAGAGTTAGCATACCTCAACATAATAAAGGCCATGTAAGAAAAAACCCATAGCTAACATCATACTCAATTGTGAAAAACTGAAAGCTTTTCCTTTACGTGCAGGAACAAGACAAGGAAGTCCATTCTCACTCACCACTTTTATTCAACATTGTTCTAGACATCCTAGCCACAATGATTAGACAAGGAAAAGAAATAGGAGACATCCATATTGGTAAGGAAGAAGTTAAACTGTCACTATCTGTAGATGACATGACACTAATAAAACTTTTAAGACTCCACCAAAAAACTATTAGAAGTAATAAATGAATTTAGTAAAGTTTGCAAGATACAAAATTAATACCAAGGAATCAGTAGTGTTTCTACACCCCAATAAAGCAGCAGAAAGAGAAATTAAGAAAACAGTTCCATTATAATTTCACCAAAAAGAATAAAATATGTAGGAATAAACTTAATCAGGAGTTGAAAGACCTGAAAACTATAAAACACTTATGAAAGAAATTAAAGATAGCAGAAACAATTGGAAAGATAGTCTATGCTCATGAATTGGAAGAATTTATATTGTTAAAATGTCCATACTCCCCAAAGCAATCTATAAATTCAATGTAATGTCTATTTAAATACCAAGAGCATTTTTCATAAAACTCGAACAAATAATACCAAAATTTGCATGGAACCATGAGAAATCCTGAATAGCCAAAACAATCTTGAGAAAGAAAAACAAAGCTGGAGGTATCACAATTCTAGATTTCAAGATATACAAGGCTTAGTAATCGAGACAGTATGGTACTGGGATAAAAAAAAATTGACAACATAGATCAATAGAATAGAATAAAGAGCCCAGAAGTAAAATCACACTTATATGTCCAAGTAATCTATGACAAAGTAGGTAAGAATACACAATAGGGGGGGCGCCTGGGTGGCACAGCAGTTAAGCGTCTGCCTTCGGCTCAGGGCGTGATCGCGGCGTTATGGGATCGAGCCCCATGTCAGGCTCCTCCTCTATGAGCCTGCTTCTTCCTCTCCCACTCCCCCTCCTCTCTCACTGGCTGTCTCTATCTCTGTCAAATAAATAAATAAAATCTTTAAAAAAAAAAAAAGAATACACAATAGGGAAAAGACAGTCTCTTCAAAAAATGGTGCTGGGAAAACTGGATAGCTGCACGCAAAAGAATGAAACTGGACCATTCTCTTTCACCGTATACAAAAATAAACTCAATATAGATTAAAGACCTAAATGTGAGACCTGAAACCATAAAAATTCTAGAAGAGAACACAGGCAGTAACTCCTTTGACATTGGCTGTAACAACATTTTTCCAGATAGGTCCCCCAAGGCAAGGGAAACAAAAGCAAAAATAAACTATTGGGACTACATCAAAGTAAAAACGTTCTGCACAGTGAAAGAAACTAACAACAGAACAAAAAAGGTAACCTACTGAAAAGGAAAAGTTACATGTAAATGATATATCTGTTAAAGGGTTAATATCCAAAATATATAAAGGACTTATACAACTCAACACCAAAGAATAAAAGATGGTGAGAAGACCTGAATAGACATGTTTCCAAAGAAGACATACAGATGGTCAACATCTGTTAATCATCAGGGAAATGCAAATCAAAACCAAAATGAGATAACACCTCATACCTCTCAGAATAGTTAAAATAAAAAAGACAAGAAATAACAAGTGTTGGTGAGGATGTGGAGAAAAAAGAACCCTCATGCACTGTCAGTAGGAGTGCAAATTGGTGCAGCCGCTATGGGAAACAGTATGGAGTTTCCTCAAAACAATTAAAAATAGAAACACCATATGATTCAATAATTCCACTACTGGGTATTTAACCAAAGAAAACAAAAACATTAATTTGAAGAGATATATGTACTTCTATATTTAATGCAGCATTATAAAAATAGCCAAGATATGGAACCAACCTTAGTGTCCAGTGATAGACAAAAGGATTTATATATATAGGATGTGTATATATATATATATGTGTATATATA
>NW_023190130.1:0-946 GCF_002007445.2 Ailuropoda melanoleuca | reverse complement strand
GTGGGGGAAGTCACAGAAATAGAAACTGCCACACATCTGACTTCAGGGGTATTTTTAAGTCTCCTTAGAAACAGCCTCCCTGTGGGAATATTCATATTTAGGACTAATTATTTCATAAATGTCTTCAATCTGATCCAGGAAAAAAAAAACTGTTGTCACTAACACCAGTAAATTTTTTTTTGGCAAGAAAACGACGTTCGGTTCTATTTCCAGCTTGCAAAATTATGGATTTTGTAGTGTTCCACCTGCCATTCATTTAAAAAATAATTAGTTAAGAATGAAAACTATTTTTTCCCTTTGGGGAAACTCCAATATAACCTGGAAGAGATCCTATGTTTATGAGGTAGTTCCACAGAGTTGAATGTCTTAGTGTTTATGAGCAGTAAGCTGCATGAATTAAAGCAAATGGAAAGAGCAAAAGATTTTGATTCCAGTTATATTACAAACAGCACTTCAAACGACCCACAGTCCTTAACTGAATCCTAAGTAAATCAACGGGGCAAATGGGGGCTGGCCACTTGCTCAGTGCCAGGTCCTACATTCAGGGAGGGAGCCTGAATGAAGCTGTGTGGCTGATGGGCCCAAAGCTACTGCAGAGCCATGGCCTTGGAAAGGGGAAGCCCAGTAGGTGGAAAGGACAAGGGTAGAGAGTAACAATAGGTCCAAGTGCTAGGGCCAGTCCTAGATGCTGTGGCCCAGTTCATGTCTGCCTCCTCCAGCTCACGCTCCTGCTTTTCTCACGTATCCCTCTGGCCCCCGCCACTAGCGCCTGGGATCTCTCATCTGCTCAGGTGAGGCGCTTAACACACAAGCAACTGGTTGGCCTTGAGCAAGTCACTGCATCCTTTGAACCTCCATTTGCTCACATGTCAAAAGGGGACATTAAGTGCACCTATACTTTACATGGCTGGAATACAGCCAAGTTCATTTGCTTATATACTGTCTC
>NW_023190129.1:0-605 GCF_002007445.2 Ailuropoda melanoleuca | reverse complement strand
CGAGAAGTCATGTAGGAATCCAGCAACGTGGCAGGATATAAAATCAATGCACAGAAATCAGTTGCATTTCTCTACACTAATATGAGATAGAAGAAAGAGAAATTAAGGGATTGATCCCATTTACAATTGCACCAAAGCCCATGNCAGTTGCATTTCTATACACTAATAATGAGATAGAAGAAAGAGAAATTAAGGGATTGATCCCATTTACAATTGCACCAAAGCCCATAAGATACCTAGGAATAAACCTAACCAAAGAGGGAAAGGATCTGTAGTCAAAAAACTACAGAACACTTGTGGAAGAAATTGAGGAAGACACAAAGAAGTGGAAACACTTTCCATGTTGACAGATTGAAAGAACAAATATGGCTAAAATGTCTATGTTACCTACCCAGAGCATTCTACACTTTCAATGCAATCTCTGTCAGAATAAATAATCAATAAAAATATCAAGTATCAGAAATCTGCCCCCAAAATATGCAAAACCCTCTACAGAATAGACCAATGGAAACCACTCAAAAGTCCAGAAAGGCAACACCATACATGGCTATTGATTCACATCAGAGGAGGCAGAAAAAGGAGGGTATGGAATTTAAAACCCAGGC
>NW_023190128.1:0-1037 GCF_002007445.2 Ailuropoda melanoleuca | reverse complement strand
CGCCACATGGGGCTCCATGCTCCGTGTGGAATCTGCTTGGGATTCTCTCTCTCTCTCCCTGCCTCCCTCTGTCCCTCACCACACTTGCGTGTGTACTCTCTCTCTTTCTCTCTCTAATATAAACAAATCTTAAAAAAATAAAAGACATCCNTTTCAGCTCAGGTCACAATCTTAGGGTCGTGGAATAGAGCGCCACATGGGGCTCCATGCTCCGTGTGGAATCTGCTTGGGATTCTCTCTCTCTCTCCCTGCCTCCCTCTGTCCCTCACCACACTTGCGTGTGTACTCTCTCTCTTTCTCTCTCTAATATAAACAAATCTTAAAAAAATAAAAGACATCCAGGGGCGCCTGGGTAGCGCAGTCGTTAAGCATCTGCCTTCGGCTCAGGGCGTGATCCCGGTGTTATGGGATCAAGCCCCACATCAGGCTTCTCCGCTAGGAGCCTGCTTCTTCCTCTCCCTGTCCCCTGCTGTGTACCCTCTCGCGCTGTCTGTCTCTCTGTCACATAAATAAATAAAATCTTTAAAAAAAAATAAAAATAAAAAATAAAAGACATCCAAATCAGAATGGAAGAAGTAAAACTGTCACTGTTCTTAGATAATATGACTTTACATATAGGAAATCCTAAAGAGCACTGAAGAGCTATTAGAACTGATAAATTCCGTAAGCTGTAGGGTACAAGATCAACATACAAAAATCGGTTGTATTCCTAGATACCACCAACTATCATGAAAAATTCTATGTTCTGTCTGTATAAAGTAAGAGTCCTGGGTTTTTTCGGAGACCTTTGAAAGGTGGTACCTACTTTTCTTAAAGTTTTATCCATTTCAGAGACAGAGCACGTGAGAGTGAGTGAGGGGAGGGGTGGTAAGAGGCAGAGAGAGAGAGAAAGAGAATCCTGAAACAGACTCCCTGCTGAGTGCAGAGCCTGAGGCGGGACTTGATCCCAGGACTCCAAGACCATGTCCCCAGCCAAAATCAAGAGTTAGCTGCTTAACTGAGCCACCCAGGTACCCCAAGAAGTGGTTCTTATAAAA
>NW_023190127.1:0-555 GCF_002007445.2 Ailuropoda melanoleuca | reverse complement strand
CTGCTCTCTCTGGCTCGACCCTGGACTGTGGCCCGGGCAAGGTCACCCTCCGATGGGTGGGCGCTAATTATAGACCCACTTGTTCACCTGAGTCCTTTAACCCCTGGGGATGCAGGACGTCTCTGAACCTGCCCAGGGGTTCAGNGCCCAGGGGTTCAAAGGCCCACCCGAGCAGCTGAAGCTCGGTCACCCAGAGACAGCTGCCCAGGGCCGGGGCTCAGGGGGCCAGGCAGTGGCTCCTTGGTCTGTTGGCTTCCCATGGGCAGGGCCATCTTTGTCCCGGGGCAGGTGGGGAGTGGACAGGACCCGGGCAAGCAGAGCTGCTCACAGCCCCCAAGGCCACCTGCCACCTGTCCTGTCAGCTCTGCGCAGGGGCGGTGACCGGCTGGACCCTTTCTGGAGCACCTTTGGTGTTGCCGACCGCCTACTTCCCGCAATCAGGGCGTGGCACTGTTGTTTGCTGGGGTTCGATTTTTTGTTTTTGTTGTTGTTTTTTACCATTTTATCCACTTCTAAGTGCAATTTCAGGCCCTTAAGGACTTTCACGGTCTTGCA
>NW_023190126.1:5105-13280 GCF_002007445.2 Ailuropoda melanoleuca | reverse complement strand
TTTTCAGCCTGCCTTCTGGGGGAGGGGCCTGCCGCTCCGATACTCAGGCAACCCTGTTTGGGTAGAGTCTCTGTGTCCCCTGCGANGGTAGAGTCTCTGTGTCCCCTGCGAGGGGAATGGGGATGGGCACACTGTGAGCCGGTATTTCCAGGCTTTTGTTCTCTGGTGGCTTTCCCTGGCAGTTTGCTGTGCCTCTTCTGAGATTCAGAGCAGCACTGGCCGAATCTCAGCCTCTGTCTCAGAACAAAGGGATCAAGGACCGTTCTCCACTGATGTTCTGGCCACTTTAACTCTGTTTTGTTGGTGCTGCTCAACCCTGCAGCATCCCGGGATGTGCGCCCCACACCCAGTGTCCCAGTCCTCACTTCCAGGGCCGGCTTGTCTCTGTCCTTTGTGTTTCTAACACCACCGGCCGCCCTGCGCACTCCCTGAGGTCCTGGTCTCAGTCTGGTTCCAGTGAGCACACCGGAGCTCCGTTTCAGTCTGGTGGCATGCGTTCCCCTGCTCACAGTCTCAGTCTGCTCTCTCATGGGTGCCGGTCCGCGAGTCCACCCACTCCCCCGTGCAGGTGGCTACTGCTTCCCGGCACCCAAACGCGACGGCCCCCTCCCCCTTCCGTTTATCTTTTGATATCTGTGTGCGATTTCATGGCTCCCTGCCTCGTACCTCAATACTCAGCACTGGAGATTCCTTTGTAGAGATCCAGATATATCTTCCTGCATCTCAGGCTGCTTCCGTGGATGTTCAGGCTGGTCTGGTACCTATCCAACTCGACTCAGGGGACTGGCTGAAAAAGGGGTCCCCTACTGCTCCACAATCTTAACTCCCCTATACCAAACCCCTGTTATTTTGGTTACTGTAGCTTTGCAGCCAGGAAGTGGGAGTCCTCCATTTTGTTCTTTTTCAAAATAAGTTTGGCTGTTTGAGGCCCCTGAGATTCCATGTGAATTTTTGGAAATTCCTATTTCTGTAAAATATTTCCTTCAGAATTTCATAGGGAGGCACCTGGCTGGCTCAGTCAGTGGGTCATGCAACTCCTGATCTCGATGTTGTGAGTTTCAGCCCCACGTTGGGTATAGAGATTACTTAAAAATAAAATCTTTTTAAAAAGTGTTGGGTAACACTGTCATCTTAACAATATTAAGTCTCATCATCCATGAACATGGGATGTCTTTCCATTTATTTGTGTCCTCTGTAATTTCTTGCAGCAATGTTTTATTGATTTCCATAAACAGCCTATTATTCACTAATTAAGTTGATTCCTAAGTATTTGATTCCTTTTTCCTACGTATTTTATTCTTTTTAATGTTATTGCAAATGGAATTGTTTTCCTAATTTCTTTTTTGGGTACTTCACTGTTAGCGTCAGGAACACAGTGGGGTGTTTTTTTTTAAGATTTTTTATATTTATTTATTTGACAGAGAGAGATAGCCAGCGGGAGAAGGAATACAAGTAGGGGGAATGGGAGAGGAAGAAGTAGGCTCCCAGCAGAGCAGGGAGCCCAATGCAGGGCCCAATCCCAGGACCCTGTGATCATGCCCTGGGCCGAAGGCAGAAGCTTAACGACTGAGCCACCCAGGCACCCCAGGAACACAGTGATACTTGTATGTTAACTTTGTAGCCTGCAAAATTGTTGAAATTGTTTATTAGTTCAGCAATTTTTTGTGGAATCTTCAGGATGTTGTACATAAAGTTCATGTCATCTGTAAGCAGACATGATTGTACTTATTCTTTCCAATTTCATTATATTCTGTGTTTTTTTTTCTCCTAACTATTTTGGACTGGACTTCTGTACTGTGTTGCATACATGTGGTGAGAGTGGCATGTTTATCTTCTACCCAATCTTAGAAGAAAGGTCTTCAGTGTTTGATCATGGAGTATGATCCTGGCTCTGGGCATTTCATGGAAGGCCTTCATTATGTTGCAGTAGTTTCCTTCTATTTGTAAGGGTGTCAGTATTCTCTATACAGTAACCTCTTCTCTACAGAAGTATTTCACCATGAGTGTCAATTCACAGATATGGAAGTAAGAGTCTTCTTCAGAGTGGGAAATCCTGTAGACTGAAAACTCTTTGATTCCTAAGGTAATGAAGACAGGCAGGCGGCTCTTATTCCCTAGTAAATTTTAACAGTGTAAATGACTTCCCTACTTTACATGAAGCTGCCTTGGACACAGAGATAGAAGGGCTGTGAGTCTTCCTCCCCAACATATTGGAAAGGTATATATGGAATGAGGCCTGATCTTTCAAAGTCACAGAAGTTCAAGAAAATCACACAGAAGTCCATGGGAAAGAATTCCCCCTGATAATGAGGCTGCTGGCCATGTGGGCTAAGAGGTTCCTGGTGCTGATACTACAGAGATGTCCAGGCAGAGCAGACACATGACTGAGGGTCAGAGGGGGAGGTACAGCCCTCTCCTTACAGATCATCACCTAAACAAAGACACTCAGCCTTCTGCAGACAGCAATCCTCTGAGGCACCTTTGCAGAGCTTGCTGGGACCCTCGGAAAGGCTGCCATCTCAGAGGAAGGATGTGGCCCCAGTACAAGCCGATTCTCATTCCATCACCTCCTGTGTTTCTCCACAGAGCCAGTGGCTCAGCCCTTTGTCCAGGCCTACAACACCACAGTCACAGAACATAAGGACTCTGTGGTCCTGACCTGCTCCACATATAATCCTGGGGTCTCCATCCACTGGTTCTTCAATGGTCAGAGTCTAAAGCTCATGGAGAGGATGAAGCTGTTGCAGGAAAACAGCACCCTCACCATAGACCCTGTCGGAGGGAGGATGCAGGGAATTAGAGTGTAAGGTCTCCAACCTGGTCAGTTGCAGCAAAAATGACCCCATCAGGCTGGATGTGAGATGTGAGTGACCCTCAACCCCTGCCCCATCCCCCCTATATATTTTACTGGCAGGCCTACAGGAGGTGGGAGCCTCCTTCAGAGCCTCTAGGTTACTGTGGATAAAATTCCCCAGAATTAGATGAATCTTGTTAGCATCTTGGTTCTGATATGTACCAGCTGTTGGACCTCGGGCAATATGCTCAAACTCCTGAACCTCAGTTTCCTCATCTCTAAAACTGGAAAGAAAGCTGGATCTCACAGCTGTTGTGAGGGTTGTTAATATGAATTCATGAGATAGATTCCTGAGACAGCATCATTCACAGATTCAGGCTCAATGAAATTTAGCAGCTATTGTTTTTTTGTTATTAATGTTTTTTTACTAGCTGTAATGTAATTAGGGAATTCGATTTAAGCGTTTTCATGATCTAACTCTGTGATCTCCACTGATTTACTGAAGCCCTTTACACACTCAGATGCTCATTTGGCAAAGTGGAGATCACAGCCAGCCCCCTCGTGGATGTAACGCGTTCCCCACGTGCCTGGCACAGAGCCGACCTTGAAAGCAGTCAGCTGACATTATTCTCTTTAATCAGTGAGGAGTGCACAGGTAAGGGCCTCCCTCTAAGACCATCAATGGTGATGGAACAGAAGACACATGGAAGAGGCATCATGTGAGAGGAAAATAAACAGGATACCAGTGCTGTCCCCAAGTGTGTCAGGTGACATTGTGAAGATTAAAGCAAGCCCAGGGTTTCACTGTGAGGAACAAAAATGGTGTAGTGGCCAAGGGGATGGGACACTGTGGTGACAACACACACCAGTCAGACCTCAAGGCCTTTCTTCCTCACTAACCAGGCCCTTTACCCATGGCCCCTCCGGGTTTCCCAAGATTTGACTTGGGACTCATTCCCATCCTTTTTTCTTCTTCATTCAGATACAAGAAGCACCATAGGTCTCCCTGTGGGGTCCATCATTGGCATTGCAGTCGGGGTTCTGGTCGGACTGGCACTGACAGTTGCCCTGGGGTGTTTCCTGCTCCGCATAAGGACTGGAAGGTATGATGGAATTTCCTATACACTGACCCTGTCCCGCAGTTGACCACGGGCCACAACGGGACCCCATCCTGACCTAGGATTCTGGGCTGGCCATTTCAGGCCTCCCAAAACCCCTGGATTTTTGCTCTCATTCCCTCTGGCTCCTTCCTCACTAGCTGCTGACCAGGGTGCTTCCTTCACATATTTCTCAGTTATAAATTAGGGACAATTAGGCAACAGCCCCTGAGGGCTGTCCTGGTTCACTTGGCAAACCTACAGCAGTGCTGACAGGACTAAGTACTCAGTAAACAGCACCTCCCGTGGTTTCTTTAAGGCCACACTCCCTGTCAGAGGCCTTGCAACCTCAGGATCTGAGGGGGGTCCTGGTCCAGGTCTCGCAATGGAGAGTGGAAGAGCTTGACAGGGAGATGGGGTCATCCCTCAAATGGCAGATGCAGGTGCCACAGCCCTGATGTGTGAGACCAGAGAACCCGGGTTCGGCCATTTAGAGGTCCTGGGATATCCTTTATGCCTCTTGTCCAGGCAGATGGAGAAGAGGACAGGCCACTGTCACATTTCAGCATCTCCTGGCCTGAGTGGGGGAGGGTGTGGCCACTGCAGGGCACCACATTTAGGGATCCAACATAACCAGGGCTCCCCAAGTGTCCTCGACACGCAGCTATAGCCTTGAACCTTCCACTCAGTAAACCCCTCATGTTTGATTCCTTTCCTGGTTCCTCCATTCCTTTTCAGGACACTTTCTCTTAGATGTCCATCAGCTTGAGGGTCTTCCCCTCTGGGCTCCCCAAGGCCTTTCCTTATTCCCTCTCTTTGGTCCTTCCACTGCTAAACAGCACTGGTAGAGAGAGGTGGTCTCTAATCCCTTCCTGGAATGAGAATCCTGCTTATCCCCTGTTCTAATACCAAAGCTGCAACCTCTCCATGCACCTGTCACACATAAGCCTGATCTTTCCTAGGGCCAGTGGCTGGAGTGATCTCAGAGAGCTCTGGGGCCCGGCATCCACCCCCCGTGAGTATCTCTTCAGCCCAGGCGGACTGGGAGCCCAGTAGTTCTGCCCCACATTGTCCACACCTGGCAGTCAACCCCCTGGGGCCTCTGACCCTTTCTCTGTGGCTTCAGCACAGGGCACCCCAAATGACTAGGTCATAGGTCAGCACCTTGAGCTCATGGGCCCTAAAATGACCAGTGAGTCTCTCCCTGGGATGTGCTCCTCTTCCCTGGTTCTCTGAGAGCTGCGAACCTGACCCTCCTGGGAGGGTGGGCCCAATCTTCTTCACAGCCCTGGTGCTACACCTGTCTCTTTCCCAGGCCCTGCTCCAGCCAGCAGCTCCACATCCCCGGTAAGCTCTCCCCCTCCACCACTCTTCCCACTGGGGTCCAGGCTGTGCAGGGTGAAGGCAGGGTAACCAACCAATTCAGCAGCATAGAGCAGACTCTGCTTCCCCCAGTGTAGCCAGGACAAGGCACGCCCTGTTCTGGCCAGGACTGGACACTCCTCAGGGGCAGGACCACCCCCCACCATGTTCTGAGTTGTCCCTGCTCTCCTAAGCTGGCCAAAGGAGAACCCTGGAGTCCACCAGGGGCAGAGTGGCTACTGGGAGCATCACCAGGGTTCCTGGGCTAACATGAAGGGGCAGGAGATGCCATGGGCAGTGGTCGGGGACTGGAGTATGGGTCAATGGTCTTGGAGAAGGCACTTCAAGAGGCAGAACTGGTCACTCCTGTAGAGAAATGACCCTCCCTCTCTGTCTACCAACACCCATTCTCTCCTGTTTAGGACTCCCTGCCCAGCCCCACCACAGCCATTCCTATCTACCAGGTGAGTGAGGGCAATGACTGCTCTGGTCCCCGAAGCCCGTGGGAGATGGAGATCTCCCCCAGCCTGCCCCTGGCGCTGTGCTTTCAGATTCAGAAAACAGCAGAGCAAAGAGGGAACAGGGGGTAGTGGGAGAAAGGAGTGGCCTGGGACAGAAACCTGTGGGACACAGCCAGGCTCCCAGAGAGCAGCCCAGATGAGTCTAGAACCTTTAAGTCACCCAGATATGTTCTAAGGAGGTGACAGGGGCTCAGAGGCCTCTTCTTCTTTTACAGGAATTACAACAGCCCGACGCAAACATTTACTGCAAGATTAACCACAAAGCAGAAATGGCTTCTTAGTTTCCCAAGTGCCTGGGGCGCCCTGAGACCCAGGACTCTAGCGGGGTCAGGAGCTGAAGTCGGAACCATAGAACCAGCTCTAGGCCCTGAGGATATTCAGAGACATTGACCAAGGGTTGGGCTTTTCACCAGCCTTCTCTATAAATTGCTGGTGGGCAGCCTGGACTTCGTCATCAGACAGTGGAGTCACTTCCTGCAGTGATGCCCACAGCACCCCCCTGCCCTACGTGATGGAGACAGAGGCCAGTCCACACTCCCTGCAGCCCTCTCTACCTCTCCCTTGTTCATAATGCTCCTTGTTAAGAATGGAGAAAAAGTAGACACAACTGGAACATCATGGCTCCCAAGACCTGGGAGCAGCTGGGGGTCATCAGCACCACGGACAGGGTCTCATCGAGTTGAGCAGGGAGGAGGCATTGAGGGACTGCTGGAGAGGCTGCCCATTTCTGTTCTACAGAAAAAAGATGCAATGAGGCAGAATGCTATCACAAGGACAACCCAGTTCTGCTCTCATGTGAATCATAAACCCTTTGCGCATGTCTGGATGTTACTTGTTGTCACATCAACAGCAGCTCCCTGCATGGCTGATTGCTGCCCCCAGAGGGTGGCCTCAGGGAGTCTCGGAGTCTGCTCCAGCCTCTTGGGGAACCTTCTGACCCCTGAGAGTCAGGCCCCTCTCTTGTCTACAATAAGGAAGACATGTTTCATGATTAACTTCTGACCCTTGGTGCCTGACCTTGGAAACACACCCATCACCCAGACTGGAGCACCCCTGAGCACAGCCTCCTGTTTCCCAAGCCCCAGCTGACCCCCTAGGCAGCATGGCTCAGCAGAACCCTGGGCTGTTCTCCCAGCTCCTCCTTGCTGAGCCCTGTGCCTGGAGTCAGAATCCTTTGCCATCTGCCTGCCCTTCCCAGCAGAGCAGACCTTCCACCCAAGGGACAAGTGGGGCCTGAAGATTTCCCCGGGGAGAATCCAACATCTGAGGGTTCCTACATCTGCCTGTGACCCCTCAGAGGAAGAGAACACACTAGGGCCCGCACTGTCACCCCCATCTTTCTCTTTCCCATCCCACCCACAGAACCAACTCTGATGCTGCAGACCAGCCCTGCCCTTCCAGGGGGCTCGGGTCCATTCTGTCCACTCACAGTGGCCAACAGAATGGCCACCTGGGTGTTCTTACTGTTACAATTTATTTCTTTCTGCTTTTAATTCACTTTGCTCTTATTTTCCTAGGTATTGTGGTAAGAACTTAGATTATTGAGATATTTCCTCTTCTGTAACGTAAGCATTTCATGCTACAAATTCCCCTCTCAGCGCAGCATAATTTGCATCCCACAAATGGTGGAGATTTGTTTTTAACATATATAATTTAACTCTGTGTATTTTTAAAATTTCCCTTGAGACTTTCTCTTTGACCCACAGATTATTTACAAATACGTACCTTGCTCTCCAATGTTTCAAAGATTTTTCTGGTGTCTTTCTATTGCTGTTTTCTAGTTTGATTACTATTTTCAAGGAACATAGCCTGATTTCAATTATTTCAAATTTGGTCATGGGTGCCTCTCTGGCTTGCTGGGTGGAGCGTGTGGCTGTTGATCTCCAGCTCATGAGTTTGAGCCCAATGTTAGCGGCAGAGTTTTCTTCAAAACAAAGTAAATACAGTTAGCTTTCAGATAGGAGAGCAGGTATAAGCCACAGAGAAGGATGAACGGGACATCTTTCCCTTGGCTATTCTTTAGTAGTAGGTCAGCTGGCAGCCAATTCCATGTTCTTCCTTCATCAGGAAATTTCCTTAGTTCCCCTTTCCTCCTGAGGATCATTCCGCCGGATACAGGATTTGTAGTCGACTTGAGAAACCTGCCGCTTCCTTCTGGCCTCCGTGCTGTCGGATACAAACCTACCGTCACTAAATCAGTGTTCCTTCATATGCCATGGGTTGTTTCTCTGCCTGTTCTCAAAGATTTTTTTTCTCTCGTCTTTAGTTTCCAGAACTTTGCGATGTATCTCAGTGTGACTGCTTATCGCGCTCGGGGTTCACTCAGCTTCTTGGACCATTATTTCTTCAGGTACTTTTTTCAGTCCATACTTTTTTTCTATTTCTGGTATCCAGTGGCACC
>NW_023190126.1:0-2217 GCF_002007445.2 Ailuropoda melanoleuca | reverse complement strand
CTGGTTCTTCAATGGTCAGAGTCTGAAGCTCATGGAGAGGCTGAAGCTGTCGCAGGACAACAGCACCCTCCCCATAGACCCTGTCAGGAGGGAGGATGCAGGGAATTAGAGTGTGAGGTCTCCAAGCTGGTCAGTTGCAGCAAAAATGACCCCATCAGGCTGGATGTGAGCTGTGAGTGACCCTTGACCTCTCCCCCATCCTCCCTATATATTTTACTGGCAGGCCTAAAGGAGGTGGGAGCCTCCTTCAGAGCCTCTAGGTCAGTGTGGATAAAATTCCCCAGAATTAGATGGATCTTGTTAGCATCTTGGTTCTGATATGTACCAGTTGTTGGACCTCGGGCAAGATGCTCAAACTCCTGAACCTCAGTTTCCTCATCTCTAAAACTGGAAAGAAAGCTGGATCTCACAGCTGTTGTGAGGGTTGTTAATATGAATTCATGAGATAGATTCCTGAGACAGCATCATTCACAGATTCAGGCTCAATGAAATTTAGCAGCTATTGTTCTTTTGCTAGTAATGTTTTTTTACTAGCTGTAATGTAATTAGGGAATTCGATTTAAGCGTTATCATGATCTAGCTCTGTGATCTCCACTGAATTACTGAAGCCCTTTACACACTCAGATGCTCATTTGGCAAAGTGGAGATCACAGCCAGCCCCCTCGTGGATGTAACGCATTCCCCACATGCCTGGCACAGAGCCGACCTTGAAAGCAGTCAGCTGATGTTATTCTCTTTAATCAGTGAAGAGTGGACAGGTAAGGGCCTCCCTCTAAGACCATCAATGGTGATGGAACAGAAGACACATGGAAGAGGCATCATGTGAGATGAAAATAAACAGGATACCAGTGCTGTCCCCAAGTGTGTCGGGTGACATTGTGAAGATTAAAGCAAGCCCAGGGTTTCACTGTGAGGAACAAAAATGGTGTAGTGGCCAAGGGGATGGGACACTGTGGTGACAACACACACCAGTCAGACCTCAAGGCCTTTCTTCCTCACTAACCAGGCCCTTTACCCATGGCCCCTCCGGGTTTCCCAAGATTTGACTTGGGACTCATTCCCATCCTTTTTTCTTCTTCATTCAGATACAAGAAGCACCATAGGTCTCCCTGTGGGGTCCATCATTGGCATTGCAGTCGGGGTTCTGGTCGGACTGGCACTGACAGTTGCCCTGGGGTGTTTCCTGCTCCGCATAAGGACTGGAAGGTATGATGGAATTTCCTATACACTGACCCTGTCCCGCAGTTGACCACGGGCCACAACGGGACCCCATCCTGACCTAGGATTCTGGGCTGGCCATTTCAGGCCTCCCAAAACCCCTGGATTTTTGCTCTCATTCCCTCTGGCTCCTTCCTCACTAGCTGCTGACCAGGGTGCTTCCTTCACATATTTCTCAGTTATAAATTAGGGACAATTAGGCAACAGCCCCTCAGGGCTGTCCTGGTTCACTTGGCAAACCTACAGCAGGCTGACAGGACTAAGTACTCAGTAAACAGCACCTCCCGTGGTTTCTTTAAGGCCACATGCCCTGTCAGGGGCCTTACAACCTCAGGATCTGAGGGGGGTCCTGGTCCAGGTCTCGCAATGGAGAGTGGAAGAGCTTGACAGGCAGATGGGGTCATCCCTCAAATGGTAGATGCAGGTGCCACAGCCCTGATGTGTGAGACCAGAGAACCCGGGTTCGGCCATTTAGAGGTCCTGGGATATCCTTTATGCCTCTTGTCCAGGCAGATGGAGAAGAGGACAGGCCACTGTCACATTTCAGCATCTCCTGGCCTGAGTGGGGGAGGGTGTGGCCACTGCAGGGCACCACATTTAGGGATCCAACATACCCAGGGCTCCCCAAGTGTCCTCGACACGCAGCTATAGCCTTGAACCTTCCACTCAGTAAACCCCTCATGTTTGATTCCTTTCCTGGTTCCTCCATTCCTTTTCAGGACACTTTCTCTTAGATGTCCATCAGCTTGAGGGTCTTCCCCTCTGGGCTCCCCAAGGCCTTTCCTTATTCCCTCTCTTTGGTCCTTCCACTGCTAAACAGCACTGGTAGAGAGAGGTGGTCTCTAATCCCTTCCTGGAATGAGAATCCTGCTTATCCCCTATTCTAATACCAAAGCGGCAACCTCTCCCTGCACCCATCACACATAAACCTGATCTTTCCTAGGGCCAGTGGCTGGAGTGATCTCAGAGAGCTCTGGGGCCCGGCATCCACCCCCCGTG
>NW_023190125.1:0-525 GCF_002007445.2 Ailuropoda melanoleuca | reverse complement strand
ATAAGATAATGAATTTTTGAATTTTCACTGGGTGTCCTGATCCAGGACTAATATACATCACCATAATGGAAACATAAAACAGGATGACAACAGCCAAATGAGAAGCACATGTGGAGAAAGCCTTGTGTTTGCCAGCCCATGAAGGCATCCACAGTACAGTCAGAATCACCAGAGCANAGCACAGTCAGAATCACCAGAGCATAGGAGCAAAGAATAAAGAGGAAGGTCCCAATCATGAAAATAGCATTGAAAGTAGAGTAAATGAGCTGAGTGATGGTGTCTTCAGAACAAGACAGCATCATCAGTGGGACAGGATCACACAAAAAATGGTTGATGGTATTTGGGCCACAGAAGGGCAACTGTGAAATGAGAACAACTGGGGTTAGGAAGAGGATGAGCCCACCCGACCATCCAAAGATGACAAGGCTGATGTACAGCTGTTTAGTCATGATGAGTGGGTAATGTAGAGGATGACAGATGGCAAGGTACCTGTCAAAGGCCATGATGCAAAGGAAGAAGCCCTCA
>NW_023190124.1:0-731 GCF_002007445.2 Ailuropoda melanoleuca | reverse complement strand
TTCCCCAGACAGGTGCAGTAAGATGTTGGCTGGGCTGCAATTATCTTATGGCTCTACTGTGCTGTGTCAAGTTGCTTACTCCGGGGCCTGGGGACCAAGAACCTCAGCTCCTCTCCACGTGAGCCTCTCATGGAACTTCATGGGCTGTCTCTAAGCATAAGGGAATGTCCTGAGAGAGAGCATTCCAGGAGAATGAGATGAAAGCCTCACCATCTCTTATGACCTAGCTTCAGAAGTCCCAATACNCTTCAGAAGTCCCAATATATCACTTCACTGCCTTCTGTTGGTCAAGCAAGTCACAAGTCCAGCGCAGATTCAGGTGAGGAAAAATTTATTCCACTTCTTCAGGGGAGGAATAGCAAAGGATTTGTGGTCATGTCTGCCCTCCTCACCATCCTTGCCGGACAGCATTCAAATATGCCTACCTAGTACCACCCTAAGGATAACCATTTTGCATAAATCACAATAGATTCAGGATCCTTCAAAACCTGGAGGACACCAATTTTATCCATGTAAATGAATTCCTACCCAGTCCAGACAACCCCTGCTGATGCTATCTTCTTGCTGGCAAGTTGATTCCTTCTAAGACAGTGCCCCTCTCCTCCATGAATCCCACTGTGTTCCATAAATACTTGCCATTTCCGATATGAGGCAGATTCGTACACTGAACTTACCTGCAAGGGGTGGCTTCCAAGAGGAGTTTCAGAAGACTTTGTCTATCCTTCCACTTC
>NW_023190123.1:0-2223 GCF_002007445.2 Ailuropoda melanoleuca | reverse complement strand
CTTGGAAAGAATCGCTTTTGTAAGACCTTATACTTAACAGGAACACTGATCTTTACTCTTCCTTTACGCTCGTCTGGTGGCAAGGCATCCCTGACTACCCTTGTGTGTCTGTACTGGAGAGACAGCATATCATAGTTATTAAGAACACAGAGTCTGGAGCCCTATTATTATGTCCTGAAACCCTGCTTCACTACATCCTATTTCTAGGACTTAGGGCAATATGCTTTATTACTCCATGCCTCCATTTCCTTATGTGTTAAATGAATATAATAACAGTACTTCCAGTACAAATATGGTGACAAAACGGTACCTGGAATCTAACAAGCTCTTTGTAAGCTTCAGAAGAAAAAAAGGAAGGGGTGTTTTTGATCATGAAGGAGGGAAACTGGAGCATGTTATACTTTGCAACAGTATTGAAAACATTAGCTCAGCTCTGCATACTCCTCCAATGTGCTGAGAACCACAAGATTGGGTTTAGAGATGGAGGGAGGAACTGAAAGGGGACCCTTCAATATTCTTACTAAAAAATCTGGTAAGGTTCTGTTTCAGGTCATGGGTGATGTATAATTGCTTATTACATTGCCCAGAATTCCCAAGACTGAGAAAGTGAGTATCAGGGAGCGATGGAACCAGAAAGCAGTTGAGAGACACTACAGAGACCGGGAGATGTAAAGAGACACAGACTCAGACAGTCATTTCGAAGAGTTGCAGAAACAGTGTCAGAGAGACAAGGACAGAGAGCTTGAGAAAGAGAACATGACAGGGACTGATGGACGTGGCCCCCAAGTATTGAGAAAGGATGGCGCTGGAGGCAGGGACTTCTGGTAGGAATTCCTACATGAGGTAGGTAGGTATTCCTAGAACACTGGTAGATATTCCTAAAATCCAGCATGGGAGAAGACAGACTACTTAACGGAACTCATGTCCATCTTTCATTCTCCATCTCCTCCAGGAGTGAGTGAAACATGAGTTCAAAAAATAGCACAAAAAGTCATAAAGAGACTCCTCATAGCCAGTGGAAATAACTGCTCTTCCTCAGTAGGCACAGAGTAACCTTAGATTTTCTGTGATGCATGACAGAGGAGCATAGATTAAGCAGTGGGGCATGGTAGACNGTAGGTATTCCTAGAACACTGGTAGATATTCCTAATAACCCGCATGGGAGAAGACAGACTACTTAATGGAACTCATGTCCATCTTTCATTCTCCATCTCCTCCAGGAGTGAGTGAAACATGAGTTCAAAAAACAGCACAAAAAGTCATAAAGAGACTCCTCATAGTCAGTGGAAATAACTGCTCTTCCTCAGTAGACACAGAGTAACCTTAGATTTTCTGTGATGCATGACAGAGGAGCATAGATTAAGCAGTGGGGCAAGGTAGATGGGACAAGGTTTTACAGGTGAAGAAGGAGAAAAGAAGGTTGAGAGTTGATATCAGCAGACCCTAATTAATAGAGGACTGTTGTTTGGCAATTATGACAGAAAACCCTCCGAGTGGGGGTGGAGTTGTTTGCACTTGGTCAGGATAGAACATGGGAGGTGAACAGATGAGCGGCTTTCTCGGTGCTATGGAGTCCCAGGAAAAGATTTCAGATTAGAGTGGGTCAAAGGCATGTCAGTCCCTTGGGGAACAGGATGAGAACATATGGATCAGGAATTGCTGGACTTGGGAACTAGAGAAATGTATTTATACTTTTTCCTGGAGGACCTGGTTCCATGTTCCTTCTAACCTTTCAGTTATTACGTGGGACAAGGCACATTTTAGAACAGAAGGATGTTAAACTTGAACCCTCAGGTTCCAACCCCTGAATTAAATATTCAGTTTTCTCTACCAGGAAAAAAATACACACACATCAGTGCAGGCAGCTGAAAAGTTAAAAGAAAAGTCAAAATCTTTGCAGGGAAGTTCTCACCCTGGTCTGGGCAAATACGAGAGATAGATTTTAAGAGGTTGGAGATGTAGTCATCGTTGAGAAAGAGAAGGGTAAGATCCTGGTATTTTCTGCAGATTTTTCAAGAAGAGATAATTTGACAAATGAAAAGTAAGGTTAGAATTTAGTAATTATAAACATCTAATAATATTGTTCTTTATACTACATTTTTCCTTGCATATATACACATACAGCATCTGGACAGATGGAAAAGTTTATAGGTCAAACCAAAAAAAGCATCAAAAGAGATTTTATTTAATATTTATTAATTGATGGAAAACAGAATGCTTTTT
>NW_023190122.1:0-1164 GCF_002007445.2 Ailuropoda melanoleuca | reverse complement strand
ATCATCACTCCTTCCTTCAGGGTAACCAAGGGTGGCAGGCATCACAGTGGTCCACTAGCACTACAAGGAGGCCATTTCCATTTTGTCCCTGCACTCTAATTCATGTTGGTAGGTGAAAGAGGAAAAGTGTGACAGGTCAGTAATGAGAAATAGGGAAGGAGAATGAGGTCCCAGTGCAAGAATGGTTAGCCTAGATGGGGAAAGGTTGGCCTTTGAAGGGGAAGGATGAAAAGAAAAGAGAAGGTCCCTCATTTATTGGGGCTGGTTCAAGATAAAGAAATCCTGAAAGTGTTGGCAATGGGGAGAGGCAGTCAGGACTTTGGCATCACTTCCCCAAGCACTGGCCTAGGTCCCCTAGGTCACCTCCCTACACTGATCCCACTCTCCTATTCACTTCTTCCTTCTCTTCTCTTTTATTTCCTCCCACCCTAGGTGAAGACATCCAGAAGGATGTGCCTGCTCCACGGATCAGCTGTCCCAAAGGCTCCAAGGCTTATGCCTCCCACTGCTATGCCTTGTTTATGACACCAAAATCCTGGATGGATGCAGATGTGAGTACCTGGATTTTCAGTTAGGGGTTTTAAGAGAAGGTACATTTGAGACCTGAGGGGGTTGGTTCCATTCTCCAGAATTTCTTGGAGGCAAGACTGAACACCCATATCTTTTGCATGTATACCTCTTTCCCCCTGCCTCTGCTCTGCACTCCTCCCAGTGATGTCTCAGGCTGCCCTTGAGTCTCTGACTTTCCCACACAGATGGCCTGCCAGAAGAGGCCCTCAGGACACCTTGTGTCTGTGCTCAGTGGGGCTGAGGCATCCTTTGTGGCCTCCCTGGTCAAGAACAGTGTGAACACCTACCCAAATATCTGGATTGGGCTCCATGACCCCACAGAGGTATGGACTCATCTGCTCTTCATAACCTGTCAAGGTGCTATTGCCCCCCCAAGCCCACTCCCTATCCCCTGTCCCTGCCCAGTAAATGCCCTAGAGAGCCCTGGAGCTCACAGATCCTGGGGGACATAAGGGGGAAAGGGAGGGCTCTATAGCAGCTCAGCAGCTGAGTTCTCTGGAAGTCCCTTGTCTCCAGCTGAAGTTAATCTACCTCCTGTCATGCTTGTATACAATTTGCACGTGAGGCCTTGTAATTCAGTTCTCTGAGCTTCAC
>NW_023190121.1:0-828 GCF_002007445.2 Ailuropoda melanoleuca | reverse complement strand
CCCAACTATATCAAAATCAAAATTGAATGTTCTCCCGATGCTAAGTCTTTGTTTCTGTGAAAGAGAAAGAGAGTATTGCTACTCCCATTCTCCCTTGAAACCTACACTCTGGAAGTTCCTGGTCCCTGCTGGAGGCAAAGAAATAATAGGAAGCCTCCAGTGTTTCAGAGCCTTGCACTGGGACCATTAAGCAATCCTTTTAGAGCAGGAGGAAGAGTGAGACAGAGTCAGGTTTAAAATGATAATTAGCTTTTGTTATAGTCTTAATTGAAACTGGTTAGTCCAAAGAGAGGCTCTCTTGGGTCAGTGCTGCCCATCCACTCTCCAGCAGCATTAGAACGATGCCAGCACGTGACAAAACTCTAGTGACTGGAATGCTGCCTTGGGCATAGGCATGATCTGACTCTTTCCTGATGGACACTGTCCTCATCAATTTATTTTGTCTTTCACTGGATTGATTTTCCCTTTCCCTCCTTTTCTTCNAACTGCTTACACTTTGAGAAGGATACATACCATTCTAAACTCTGTAGTCCTCCCATGGCTTGTATTCAGGGTGATTCTCTGCTCGACCTATCTAACTCCCCAGCTGTCACTTTTCTTTCCCTCCTTCGTTCCTTCCTTCCATTCTTGCCTCTTCTCTGTCTTTCCTGCCCCTCTGATTTCCCAAACTAGGTGCACCATCACAAATTGAGAAGCCCCATGCATTTTATTCCATATTTTACCTACCACATTCCTCAAGGGACCCCAGACTCATCAAGTTAGCTCTCAGGGCCTGCCCTGGTTTCTCTGAAATTTGATTGTGTCAGGTCATAGAGGCAGAACTAGCTC
>NW_023190120.1:0-586 GCF_002007445.2 Ailuropoda melanoleuca | reverse complement strand
TTTTAGAAAGAAGCTTTAATTGAATGTGAATGAACACATACGTCCTACAAGGACCTACGGGTTAGTACTCCACTTGTAGAGGAACAAAGCTTTTAGTTTAGTTTTGTTTTTTTCTGAGCCGGTGAGTGATATCCTTTCANCTGAGCCGGTGAGTGATATCCTTTCAAAAATAGTCTTTTACACTAAAAATTAGTCTTTGTATTAAAATATAACACTTCTTGTTTTGTAGGTATTTTATTTTGAGATGTGATTGACACATAAAAATCATATATTTTTAAGTGTATGGTTTGTACACCATGATGTTTTGATATATGTATATACTGTGAAATGATTACCCAAATCAAGCATATTAACCTATCACCCCAAATAGTTCCCATTTTGTGTATATGTGTGTTGAGAACACTTGATACCTACACACTTAGCAAATTTCAAGTATACATTATAGCCATCTGTAGCTATCATGCTGTACATTAGGAATGCAGAATTTACTCATCTTATAATTGAAAGTTAGTACTCTTTAACCAACATCTCCCATCTCACCTGGTTCCTGGTAACCACCATTCTACTCTCTTTTACAGTAAGTTCA
>NW_023190119.1:0-771 GCF_002007445.2 Ailuropoda melanoleuca | reverse complement strand
TAGGCCAGCAGTCAGCAAGCTTTATCTGCAAAGGGCCAGGTGAACGCTTTAGACTCTGCGGGCCATGCGGTGGGTCCCCTCACTCAGCTCTGCTGACCTAGATCGTACCTAAATGGGTGGGTGTGGCTGCAAGCCAATAAAGCTTTATTTACAAAGTCAGGCAGGGGCCGGACTGGGCCCTGGGGCCGCAGCCGGCAGACTCTGCTTCNGCAGACTCTGCTTTGGGCCACTAAGTGGACCCCTAACGCTCTAATCCCTTCCTCTATTCAATCTGGAACACGTTCTGTTACTTGGCTGCTTGCTACAGGTCTGCTTACCATGGGGTGCACTGTTCTGTCCCATTTGCTCTGCCTCGGCCTGGGGTGTTTTGTTTCTTCCTCATGCTGAAGTCAGGTCCTTTGGGCACATTAACTAGTTTTCTCTGAGCACCCATGGCTGTCCTGATCCTTGGGCCTGGAGGTACGCCTGGGGGTTGATGTTGAGCTGTCCCTGCTCTGATGGGCAGCGGGTGGCCAGGTGGCAGCTCGCTGTCCAGAAACCAGGCACAAGGGCAGGACTTCTTCCTTCCAAGCTTTCATGGACACAAGTTTGGGATTTCTGGGGCAGTGGCCTTCAGTCTTCCCTCCACCTGCACCCAGCCCTTTGGGGATCTGGGGAGCCAGCAGGCCTCATAAGACAGTGTGCTGGGACAGAGCTCCCCCTTCCTCCAAGGGATCTCTGGCACAGTCGTCCTCACCCTGGGCTCTCGCCAGCCCGGAAGGGATCACACCC
>NW_023190118.1:0-544 GCF_002007445.2 Ailuropoda melanoleuca | reverse complement strand
GAACTACTGTGTTCTCCCATCTTCCCACGGGCTAGCCCAGGCTTGTTCTTGGGGCCATGCAGTGTTCTGAGGGAGAGCCAGGTGGGGGCATGGCCCCTTGCGACTCAGAAATGGCCTGGGGCCTCTGGGTGGCTCAGTTGTTTGAGTGGCTGCCTTCAGCTCTGGTCAGGATCTCAAGGTCCTGGAATCGAACCCCATGAGGGGCTCCCTGCTCAGCGGGGAATCTGCCCTTCCCTACCCCAACTCATTCTCTCTCTCTCTCTCTCTCTCTCTCTCAAATAAATAAATAAATAAATAAAATCTTTAAAAAGAAAGAGAGACTCAGAAGGGGCCCAAGGCTATTCCTCTTTCCCACTNNNNTCTTTCCCACTGGCTAAAACAATCACCAGACTAGCCCTGATTCAATGGGTGGGGCAAATTCACATCACAAAGGATATGGAAACAGAGGTGGAGAGAGGGCCAGCTGTTTTTGCATCCAGTCTACTCCAGACTTAGACCAGTTCCACAGACCAGCACTTCTTCCTAGCTGCACGGTATTGGGCAA
>NW_023190117.1:0-585 GCF_002007445.2 Ailuropoda melanoleuca | reverse complement strand
GTTTTCCCAAATATCAATTACATACCTGTGCGTCTGTATGTATTGGTATATACAAAGACCGGACACACAGACACCCACGCTCACACAGAATTAAAACCCTACATATATTCCTAACATACCATCTCAGGTCTAGCTATTTCTGCTTCTCGTGTTTTACCTTTCCTGCCCTCTTAGAGCANCTGCCCTCTTAGAGCGCTGTGCCAGCACTCCAAAGAACACTGTGAGTCTGTCCTTGGGATCGTGGGCCTACAGTGGCCTGAAGACACAGACTGCAGTCAATTTCCAGAGGAAAATTCAGACAACCAAACCTGCCTCATGCCTGATGAAGCTGTGGAAGGTGAATTTTTAAATTAATTACCATGGGCTATCTAACACGGATGGCCCTATCAGCTACCTTCCCAGGGTTCTCTGCTGTTAGTGTTCTTACTCTGTTCTCTTTGTCAATCAGGCTGCGTGGGTGAGTGAATCTGTGATCTTGGTTACATTGAAAAACTTGGTGCTCATCTGTTAGACCTTGTCTTCATTTTAAAAATAAATTGCAGGGATGTGTTTAATATTCCAGGTGTTCATCGTAACCATACTCAA
>NW_023190116.1:452-686 GCF_002007445.2 Ailuropoda melanoleuca | reverse complement strand
AATAAGTCTGGCCAGTGGCTTATCGATCTTATTTATTCTCTCAAAGAACCAGCTTCTAGTTTGGTTGATCTTCTCTACTGTGCTCCTGGTTTCTAATTCATTGATCTCTGCTCTAATCTTGATTACATGCCTTCTTGCGCATGGATTAGGCCTGTTCTTCTGTTCCAGCTCCAGCTTCTTAAAGTGAGAATATAAAGACTGCATTTTAGATTTTTCTATTCCTTTGAGTGAGGC
>NW_023190116.1:0-253 GCF_002007445.2 Ailuropoda melanoleuca | reverse complement strand
TTTTTCCTTGTGATTCAGTTCCAGTTTCAAGGCATTGTGGTCTGAGAATATGCAGGGAATAATCTCAGTCTTTTGGTATCAATTGAGACCTGTTTTATGACCCAGTAGATGGTCTATTCTGGAGAAAGTTCCATGTGCATTTGAAAAGAATGAGTATTCTGTTTTTCTAGGGTGTAGTGTTTTGTATATATCTATGAGGTCCATCTGGTCCAATGTGTCATTCAAAGCTCTTGTTTCTTTGTTGATTTTCTGC
>NW_023190115.1:0-1279 GCF_002007445.2 Ailuropoda melanoleuca | reverse complement strand
CTCTGAATGGTTCTTTTGAACCAATGTTCATTCCTAGATGATGTCTGAAAGTTTAAAAGTGATTACCAGAAACTGTGCCATGGATTAAATCCCATCTATGCCAAAAATGCCAACTTAAGTCCTTCCAACCAACTGTAGTTTCACCCCACCAGATGACTTCCAAATAAAAACCTTTTCAGCTATGAACAAATTAGGAACTATTTCTTTGTTTATAAGAGAGGACAATCCTGTGTGCTTTTAGGAAANAGGACAATCCTGTGTGCTTTTAGGAACCAGGAGTGCTAGAGAAAGATCAGATAGAGACTTGATCCAGAGGCAATCATCACTGTGAGTCAGAAGCTTCTTTTAGTTCCTCCAGGGAAGCTCTAGAGAGTTGGTAGTAATTAGAAAGCTCTAGACTTCCTGGGGTTTATGGAAAGTTTATGCAGATGTGACTCAGTCAGGTACTTTGGTTCCTGCATTTTCTCCTCTTTTCAGGAGAAAGAGTATTTTTGTGGGCAGTCTGGGTTGGTGTTAGAGGAGGAAGCAGGAGGAGTGATGGGGAGGGCCTGTTTGCTTGTAGCTTAAGGAACAAACAAGTACATTTAGAGAGGAAGGCACAGAGGGGAAGGAAGGTAGAGAACAACCAGAAAACAGGGTGGCTAAAGCTGGGCGGAATTCACAGAGTAAGACCTAATCTGAGGATAAGAAGAGTTGAGGAAAGGTATTTCAGGTGTTCGTAGCCTTGCCCACGTCTGAGTTCCCATATCAGCACGTCACTGGTCAGTGAGCTCACTTGAATGTTTGCAGAACACAACTGAGCAGCTGAAATGGAATGTTCCCCTTTCTCTTTCTTCTTTCCTTTATTTGAAAGGTTTCTGGCTTAATTGGAAAATATAGAAACTTGGTTTGGTGTAAAAGCAGAGCCCTATTCTTAAACTGAAAAGGTTATGTTAAAACGCCTCGGGTTTGGTCCTGTCATCCAGTCAATGACAACGGAGAGGGGGAGGAGCTGGATAGAGGAGGACGGCAATGATCAGGGTGTTAATAGCAGCACCTATTTTCAGGATCAATTATCTGCCAGGCCTTGTGCCAACAGTCTGGTGAAATGGATAATATCTCATTCCGTCTGCAGATAGAGAAACTGAGAATCAAGGAAGTTAAGCATGGGCCAGGGTCAAAGGGCACCAGTGTCTGGCCAGAAAATGCCATAGCCAGGCTTCAAACCCGAGAGTGGCTCCACAGCTCAGGGTCTTGCTGGCAGTTGAAGAAAAGGTGCTCCCTGGATGAAACTGCCATA
>NW_023190114.1:0-1584 GCF_002007445.2 Ailuropoda melanoleuca | reverse complement strand
GGTTGTCAAAGTTTCCTTCCTAGGCCAGCAGCACCAGTATCACCTGGGAGCTTAAAAGAGATGCAAACTCATATCTCATCCTAGAACTACCAAAAAAAAAGTCTGTAGATGTGGCTCAACAAACAGNAAAAGTCTGTAGATGTGGCTCAACAAACACTGTTTTAACAAACTATGTGATTCTAGTGAATGCTAAATTTTCAGGTTAACTGGCTTAAAATAACATCCATTATATAGTGCTGCATTCCCAATTATTAGAATACATGATTTGGGAACAAAGGGTAGACATATAAATGGATCTTATCATCATCATTTGGGTAGCTACTTGGAGAAGTTGTTTCCTATGCTTTCATAAATTCTGAAGTCCCAGTCTGGTTTGCAGATGAGGGGAGGTGCTTCCACAGGTGGCAAAGAAAAGAGTTATCATATTATCCAGTGAAATGACCCTGTTTGTCATTAATGTATATATAATAAGGACAAGAAGGAGTGTGTCTGTGAACTAGTTGACTTAATAGAATGATTCTGGGTACTGCTGTGTTCACTTCCAACTGACAAGGGGCAAGTACAGCAATCATAGATTGATAAGGGCATGCAATTCAATGCTTAGAATCCTCAATAATACAAATCTGGTTTAGTCCACCAGGCAAACTATGTAGGTCAGGATAAGTATGGCCATTCACAGTAGTAAGGGATCTAAAATTTGGGGTGGAGCAAAAGTATCAGTATGGTCTCTAGACCAACTGCAGTAGTGGAATATTTAATTTATCCTACTATTCTATCTCTTATAAGTTTTCCCAGAAATCTGACCAACCAGAACATTGAGGAATCTGCAACTGGGTGAAGTAAGAATGTGGGAATCAAATGCAACTGAGTAGATGCTGTCAGCAATTTGTCTTGATCTTATTTACTGCCACATGTACCCATCTCCTAGGTGCTGTGAATGTTGCTTTCGAATGGATCCCTTTCTTTTGCTGCCCTTTTCTCTGAGAATTTTTCTGGGTCTAAAGGGCCAGCTCCCCTGGGAGGTCATACTACCACCTCCCCAAAGATGCCATCAGTAGCTTTTGGCAGACTGAAATGGAGTTACAGAACATTAGTTCCCGTGCCTTAAAGTGAGATCTGCTCAGTGGTTCAATTAAACTTCCAGAGCTCTTTGAGGTATCAGAATGAAACTAGAATCTAGCTGACATACTTGCTTAGCTGTTTTCCACTCTTTGTACCGCTTCTCTCATTTCTGTTACACTGTACACACTCATTTAAATAAAAACAGAAAAAATATCCTCCTAAACTTTTTCTAGGGAACTCAAATTGGCATACCCTTACCCCCAAAACAACTGGAGAATATATAGTTTTTAAAAAGGTGAAGAGACAAAGAGGAATTTGAATAAAGAAGGCTCAAGGGACTGAGGCCAAGACAGAATAGTCTCCAGTATGAGGAGGATCAACAGAAATTGGGGGGAAAGGAAGAGACAAACGATACAGAGGTCAGAACAAAGCAGATCAAAAGGCTCCAAACAGAAATTTCCTAAAAGGACAGAATTATCAGGGGAGCCTGGGTGGCTCAGTCGTTTAAGTGTCTGCCTTCAA
>NW_023190113.1:0-791 GCF_002007445.2 Ailuropoda melanoleuca | reverse complement strand
TATTTCTTCCCTAAACATGTAAGTGTTCTCTAAGACAATTCTAAGATGTATCCCTTGTATTTTGGCCTATGATAAAAGCCAATAAAATGGGTGTGGAAGGTTTAGGTGAAATTTACATCATGGTCCTAAAGGCAGATCATTGGATTATAGAACTTAATGTATATATTTCAATTTCCACTCACTAAGATTGTTACACACTTTTCTTATATAAATGAAATCTATTTAAAGGTCAGTAGAAAAAAGCTGGCCTTGGCAATCGTGCATTTTGTTTGCTGCCTGAATTGGAATAGAAATTATGGCACCTCAGTCTTT
This sequence comes from Ailuropoda melanoleuca, assembly GCF_002007445.2. Lineage (NCBI taxonomy): Eukaryota > Metazoa > Chordata > Mammalia > Carnivora > Ursidae > Ailuropoda > Ailuropoda melanoleuca. The sequence goes on along the minus strand of NW_023190113.1, from coordinate 479 downwards.
TCATGACAAGGTTTTTTTCTTAGGAGCCCCATGGTTCCACTTTTGGCACAGTGGTAGAAGACATTTAAGTAATTCAATTATAATTTTAAAGTAGTTATTAGGTCAGCATAAAATGTCAGCTGTGTTTATCCTGCAATGCCTGGGTCAAGAGTGGTAGAATTCAATATCTCATAGCAGTATACAATCATGTAATTTCACAGCTTTGGAGAAATTTCTTCTCTCTAACAATGCCAAGAGTTTATTTGGCTGAATTTTTTCCTTCGAACTATGTTCAAATATTACTGTAGTTGCAGTTTTTTGGGCCAAAGTTATTTCTAATCATGCCTCCATTTCATAATTTTTCAATTATAATGCCAAGAGATTGCTCACAGGGGTAAAGGGCAAGCTCTATAGAACTCACATCATTCTATTGTTGACCCAATCCATTATCTCCTGGCTCACTACATTATCTTAGGCTCCTCTTTTCTGTTTTATTTTTC